>NC_056743.1:741016101-741138601 GCF_019279795.1 Protopterus annectens
AATTTTTAACTCACTGGTAATATTACTTGTATTACTGTTGAGTTTATATACATAGGCTTGGCCATCACATGGTTACACCATTATTATATTATATTTATTATTAATATTTTATTTACTATGCTTTTACCTGGAATTACCTTTGATATTTCATTAATTATTTATAGATATAACAATGAAAAATTGAGATAAGAAATGAGAAATAAGGTGATTGTCATGTCAGCCTTTTGTATATTCAAGTCTTTTGTGTTATGTATGTGGACATGGGGACATTAAAGGATACAGCACCCCATTTGGGATATACCTTACAAGACAACTGCAACAGCTTGGAAGATCATACCAGTACCACACCAAGAGGATTACTGACCTCAAACAGATGACCTATGCAGCCCAACCTATGAAACTCCAGCTGTTCTCAGTTGCATACCGCATACTCACAGGTGATCTCTGCTTGACATACAAGGCCCATGTCCAACCCTGTATTGCTGGATATGCTCCACTTAAACAGAAGCCCCTGAGAGCCACATGCTCTAGGGATATACACCTAACCACTTCATGAGTAGGACATACTGAATGGATAGATTCCTGACCCGACACTCCTTATGCTTTGGAACGTGATTCCAATGTAAATCAGGCCAGGCCCCTCACAAGCACTTTTCAAGGGAAACCTTGACGTGTGGATGGGAGATGGACATGTACCCAGGGATCAGTGCAGTGGCTGTGCTGGACAGAGGCACAATTGGCTCTGTCGTTCAGAGGCACAGGGAACCAACCTATGGGGTGGCGAAAGACAACACACGCTAGCTAGGCTTACAGAAACCCTTGGTAAAACAGCCTAGTACCTACCTTTGCACATATTACATGTCTTATGTGAATGGCTAGTTAAATAGCTCTTCCATTTTACTTTGCTATCATGCTGATAAACTGTCGGCTCACTAAAGACATAATGTATCCTGTTATTGTGTATTGTAAATGCCAATTGACATAACTTATGTTTGCCTACCATTACAGTAATGCTATGTAGCTTGTAATACATATCTGCCTACAATACTATACATTACACAGTTATTGGCACAATATCCTACAATGCAAAACATACTTGGAGTGGCCCAATCTTCCACATATTGTTCTCTGTATTACACCCATACTTATGGCTTCAGTTACAATATATCAACATATACTATCCCCTGTTATAGCACATACTTGTTGGACCATCCCTGCCACTGACATCGGCTGGTGAGGAGTATTTCTGTTCAAAGCCCTTGTATAGCATCCCTTTTGGTGTATGCAGTGTTGTCTTGTGACCTGCAGCAGTACATACAAATACTACAAGCGTGACGTGACCTACAGCAGTACATACAAATACTACAAGCGTGACTATGCTCAACAATACATCACTACAAGATAACCGTTTCCACTATATGGATTGCATGGATTTTAAATACTACAGAATAGTACTACATACACAGACATACTAACTGTTCTACATACCTTATCAGTAACCCAGCGTATCGTTAACAGTTGATTCAATCCTTTTCGGTTTGTGTTTCAATGTTATTTGTAGTGTTCCGCTGGTATATATGGATGGTTTGAATGTGTGATAACACATCCTTTTCTAGTTGCATATCGGTAACATGTGGTATCCTGTCCACCAATTGCTATTCCATAGTAGTTAATTGGATGCACATCAGCTGTGCAGCTACTCCATTAGCCGCTACCATGGCAACAGTGGTTTATATGTGAGTACTCCTTTGGGGCATTGTTTGTTTGCCTTACTTTCGAGGGAGACTGCCTAGATGTGTTATAGCAATATATTTCAACAGCTATATAGAGAGAGACAGAGCTATATTAGCTTCATGACTCCTGTGGACTGTGTGTAATGGCTGGACAATTTAGTTCTACTTGTGAGTACAGCTGTTATATTTTGGAACAGTGCTACTTATGCAGGGTTTGTTTGTACCTGATACTTCTGGAGATGTTTAAGTCTGGCAAGGATGTTTGTCCAGCTCAAGGACGTATGGCTATGCATGAACTGTTATGTGGTATACAGTGTGCTCACCAGACATCCTTGATTTGGTGTACAAGTGTAGCATACTGTGCTGTTACTCACTAATTGCTAACACATCCCGGTGTACGCACAACCCTCTGAAATGGGATTAGTGGAAACAAACCCTGTTACATCAGCAGCTGTTCCATTGTATAACAGCCGCTATTTCACTTAGGGCCATGTTAGTGCATCTCTGAGAAGATATGTTAAGGCTTCTGCAGATGTCATACAGTGTGATGATTTGTGATATTACAGTTTGTATTGTAATACGTTTGAGTATGAGGGTGATGTTGGTGGGTGTGCTTAGCAAATGCAGGTGTGTAGGAACTGCTTTTATACATAATCGCTATGTGCGTGAGGGTTCCTTCCCTATTTGAACACCTATCCTTTTGTGGACTATTACAATGGCATTTGCAGGCTGATTCATTAAGGCACTGTTATGTGGTTCCTGTATAGCATGCAGGTGATGTTAGTCCTTGAATCCCTTCGGTAATACATCTGAATGTAATAACGTGTTGCTACATGATAGCTGTGTATTTCTGTCCTAGGTATTTGCAGTCATCATAGTTGTGTTGGTGACCGACCCTCTTTGGCTAGGGTTGCCACCTTTTCATATGTCCATTGTGGGTCCTTTTTGGGACACACGGGATTTTACAGGCCTACACAAACCCACAGTCAGTACCTGGGATAGAACTTTCCTTTCTTGCCTAATTATAAGCTTATTTTTGTAGCAGTTTAGTAGCTTATCCTGTTTCCTGTACCATGTAGGTACTTTAGATACAGAAATAACTATTGTATGCAACTATTACAGTACATATGGGACATAATTATGTCCTACAATCCCAGGAAATTTGCCACGTTTAATATATTTGGTCAGGACACAACCGCCCAAAGAGGGAGTGTCCCTCTTCAAACTGGAACAGGTGTTATCATTGGCTCATGTCCATAGCGCACATTTGTAATGGTGTATATGCATGTTCCCTCCATATCCTTTGTTCATAAAGGTTGTTAGTGGCGGAATGTGTGATTGCTATGGTCTATGTTATACACATATATGTGAACACGTCAACCGCTGTATACGGGAGACCTACGGAATTCCGAAACCACAGTGTTCGACACACACAGTCCCGGGAACAGACTCCCATACCCCACATTGCTGACATCGACAGTAACTCACAAAGGTAACACGAACATGGAACACACACATGCACACACAGACATACTGCTACCAAACGCATCCAAACAAACCATCCTACATTACCATGCCAAGCCCCACTACACACCCCATGTAGGTGTCTGCGCCCCACACACCACCCCCTACTTTAATATTCTACATCCTAGGTTGCGCAAACAGACACACAAAGCTAATCCACAACCACACATTACGGTCCCCCAACAACACGCACCACACACACAACACACACTACAGCCCTAAGATACATACGTACACACAGTAACCTACCCAAACCGCAACACCAGAAGCACTGACTAACTGTCCAGTAACATCGTGAGATGACACCTCGTACATCTGGTGTTTTGATACTGTGTTCTTTCAGACCTTAAGCCTCGGGATTACATGAGTCTGTATGTAAAGCAGTCAGTATGTGGCAGATATCCCATTTATATGTACCTCCATGGTAATGTAGATGATGTTAATCTATCTATATATGTATATCCCCATATATCGACATATCTCTCTCTCTCTCTATCTATATATCTATATATATATATATATATATATATATATATATCTATATATATATATATATATATATATGATGTGTGTGTATGTATATATATGATGTGTGTGTGTATGTGTGTGTGTGTGTGTGTGTGTGTATGTGTATATATATATATATATATATATATATATATATATACATATACCTTTCATTGTGTACATGCCGGTTTGTCCTATTTCAACACATTCCTACCTTTTGTGTTTTATCCTGTCAGTATACATGACTGCCATTGGTACATCTCAGGTAGCTTAGTGGTATGTTATTGTGATGAATGTGTACATGGTTGCGTGTTCTAATCCTGGCAGTGACATCTTACCTCTCCGAGCAGGCACTGGTAGTGCAAGGGTGATGAAAGCACATTTCAGCGGTTGTGTTCCACATGCTTATTATTCTGTGGAGAACTACCTATATATGCAAGCTGTGTTTAAGGTATACTATGTAACATGTACACATCTGTGAAGATTCCTGTCAGGGATACTCCCCATTATTTGGAAACACATCCCTGATTACATTATACAAAACCCTTCACTAACACTCCGGGGAATCCTTGCAGAGTGGGTGGTGAACAGTAGCTACACCCCAGGGATCCTGCAAGTGGCTCTGCTCCATAGAGGGACAGTTAGTTGATCGATTGGGTGGCGACAGCAGACATGTTTTACCTATGCTTATGAGTGGCCTCGGTGGTTGGGCATGTACCTACCTATGTATCTATGAACCTGTACATACAGTATGGACACATGCTGATAGCTTAATATACTGTTCAGGTATTGACTTGCCTTGTGCCAATGGCGGTTGTGTGTACAGTAGTTGAGGGCTCCCTATGTAGGATGCACACAGTAGACCAACTATACATGACAATTTTACAGATGGTCATGTGTGTGTAGCATCCATGTTTGCTGTGTGTGCAGGAGGAGAAGGGTGTCAGTCCATGAGTGCCTACACTGTCAGTGTGTGTGCTATATGTTCCCTCTTTGCCGAGGCATGGGCATACTGGGCATGCCTCCGTCTGCCTACTGGGGCTAGCATAGAGGTGTTCATGGTCTGAACCCCCCTGTGCTGTGGGTCCCTTGGCAATGGGGATGGGCTGTGAGGGCCTTCACTATTCTGTCCCTGCTGCAGCTGTTTCTGCAGGATTATATTGTGTAGCATGGCACATACTATGAAGATGTGGGCACACGTTCCTGGAGAGTAATGCAAGGCTCCACCAGATATTTCCAAGCAACGGAACCATGATTTCAGCATCCCAAACATGCACTCTATGATGATTCTGGTTTCTGCGTGTGCCTCATTGTGGCACTCTTGCGTGGCTGTGTGTGCATTTCTGATGGGTGTCATCATCCACAGTTCCAGTGCATAGCCAGCATCCCCCACCAGGTGGCCATATGGGATGTCCCCCCTGGCAAATACCTGATACATCTGTGAGGCATGCCAGATGTGGGAGGTCATGATAGCTTCCAGGACTGCCAGCAACACACATCTATGATAATGCCCTGGGCATTGCACATGACCTGGCAGTTAATGGAGGGGAATCCCTTGCAGTTTATGTAGCGCCTACCCTGCTGACCGGGTGGTGACTTGATGTGTATGTGCGCGCAGTGTATTGTACAGCATTCGGGGGAAGTGTATGTGCTCATTGGCATGTGGTAACATGGCATCCAGGAACTGGTGGAGTACCCTGGATGCTGATGCCTGTGAGATCCCCATGATATCCCCAGTTGACCTTTGGAAGGTACCTGTGGCTAGTATTCTCAAGCTTACACATACCTTCGTGTCCACTGGGATGGGTTCCCCTCCGTTACTTCTGACTCTGAGGCGTGGCCGGCACAGCTCAACAAGTTGCTGTATGATGTCCCTGTCCACCCTGTAATGCTCTACTATCTCCAGATCATGTAGCCCCTGGTAGGTTACCCTGGGTCTGAACACTTGTCTCCTCCTTCGGTGCCTGAGATGGTTGTCAGCATCATCCTCCACACCACCGTCAGTCTCCAACACATGCTGGTGAATCAAAGCTATGGCAGCCCCTAACATATACATATTAAAAATTCCCCGTCTGTATACACCGATGGTGCAGAGTGTCTGGGAATACACAAGTGTGTGTGTGGGGCTTTCACACCTTATACTATTGTCAATGGCTGATGCTGGTGTAATTGGGTGTGTTTGTGCTATTCCAGCTGCAGGATATCTTATTTATTGGTTTTACAGCAGGTACTGCTATTGTGGGGCCTTTGGTGTTGACTTGCGCTTGTCTGCCGTGATTCATCTATTAAAGTTCAAAAAAATGACACGGATATATGAAACTTGAATTATGTCACTGATAAAACAGAACGAAAAAAAGATGAAAAAACACTTCTATTAAATCCACAGAAACCTCACTGCTTCGCCGAATTGGCAAGATGTTGAACTAAAGTGTAACAAAAGGACTGTTACACACTGATGTTTAGCAGTTCAAAGTTAAGTAGGACTAAATCTGTTTATATCCCAGGCATATACATTCCTATAACTCTTCCAAATGATGCAAAGTAACTTGAACACAACTCACAACAGTCTGTGTGGGGAGACCATAACAAGCATATAAAAAAGTACCTTAGAATGTTTGTAAAGCTGATGAAATGTTGTAGAGCAAATGCCTGGTTGCTCAGGAAGTCCTGACTATCCGTTTAGCTTGTGGTAGAGAAAACCCAATCCAATACTTTGTAGTTAGAAAAACACAAGAAGCTTCCCTTTGCAAACTCAATAGTTCCAAACTTGCAGGAAGCAAATGAAGCACTAGAAGCACTAGCACAATTGCTATGTAAACAAACTCAGAAGTTCCAAACTCATGCACTGTTATACACTGATGTTTAGTTAACTCTTCCAAATGATGCAAAGTAACTTGAACACAACTCACAACCGTTAGGAGTAACGATCGATAGATGGACGAAACATATTTATACACATGTACCATTCATCATCAAAGACTCATGGGATTTCTTGAGTAAACTCAGTCCTGACAAATGGACAGAACAATGTACATTCATCACCATTGATGTATGTGACTTATTTTCATGTATTCCTAAGGACGAGGGACTAGAGAGATTTGCCAGGAGTCTTAGAAAGTTTTCTACATTGACCTGGGATAAAATAAATCTAATCATGGATATGATGGGCCTAGTGTTGGATCACAATTATCTTACTTTCGAGGGTGAATTTTTCAGACAAAGCAAGGGAGTTGCTATGGCATCTTGTGCCCCATATTTGCAAACTTGGTTATGTCTGATTGGGAGAATGAATTCATTACCAACTGTGCATTCTCCAGCTACATCACCTTCTATGTAAGATTTCTGGACGATATATTCATTCTGTGGAAGGGACCCAACGAGACAATACCACAATTATTGAATACATCAACGAAACCACCAATTTTTTGAAATTTACCTATGAAACAAATAACTCAGGTATTTCATATTTGGATGTGTTCATAGGTTCCAATGAGGAAGGTTTTACATCCAAGATACATAGAAAAAGCACATTCTCTAATGATTATCTATTTTTTGGTAGTGAACATCCACCACACATTTTCAAAAATATTATGAAGGGACAGTGCATTAGATGTGCCAGAATGTCATCAACTAGAGAATTCATGGAAGGAGAAATGGTTCTGTTAGCAGATTTATTTGAAAGGAGAGGATATCCCAGCAACATGATTAGTGACACCATTGAATTTGTCAAATCCCAATGGGGAATAAAATACAAACCACTGCTAGGTCTTGATAAAGAGATTAACGCTTAACTTGCAGAAAGCAAATATGGGTAGAGTATGTGTTCTGACCTATACCCCTCACAGCACCAAGATTAAGGACATTATAAAGAAATATTGGGACATTATCACAGTATCAGATGTCAACAAAAATATACTGGGTGAGGAACCTAAGATAGTATACAAAACTGGTCCCAACATAAAAGCATTACTGGAACATTCCAAGTTAGGGAAAGGCAGAAACAATAATAAAGACAAGGTTTTCACCAGAAAGTGGAAGATGCAAACAATGTACACATATAAACACCAACAGTGATATTGTTTTGAATGACATTAATCACAGCAAAATTAGGAGCATAGGTGGAAATTGCAGCACCAAGCACATAGTATATTTAGCTCTGTGTAAAATGTCCAGCCTATTATATAGGCAAAACAGAAAGAGAGTTAAAGAAACGTTTATGAGCATTATTATAAAATTAGGAAAATGGATAGTAAAATGCCCTATACAGACACATCAAGGAATATGGTGAGGGACACACATTCTCCTTTATGATAATAGATGAGGTGAAGGAAATTCCTTTTGAGGATTGGAAAACAAGACTGGCCTGTAAAGAAAGCAAGTGGCAGATTTTAACTGATTCCACCAGGAATCCAGGTATTAACGATTTTATAAGTATAAAACCATTTTAATTCTTGATACATAATATTTTTATGGCTGCAATATTTGATGAAATGTAAGTACACATAGTGAATTTAATTCATGTTTTAGTATTTCAATCACAATACCATATGAATAATTATTTTTAGTGACTTTTAAAATCAATATTTATAATTATATATACATTTGTATTTACTTTGGTATGTATATACATAAATCACCAAGATTTATATGTTTTTATATAGGTCCAATATTAGTTATGTTACAAATGGAGTACTGTTTCTTTAAATTGAGTAACAAAGTTTTGGCCAAAAACTGTTTTAAATGAGTTAATTAAATGTTTTGCACTAGTTCTGATGAAGTCTGCGATGGTGCAGATGAAAGCGCTCAACTAGTGCTTAAGGAATGCTATTGTTGTAATAAAGGATTTATTTTCAGTCTACAGCCTTTTTGCTTCCTATGAGTTTGGAACTTCTGAGTTTGTTTACATAGCAATTGTGCTAGTGCTTCATTTGCTTCCTGCAAGTCTGGAACTATTGAGTTTGCCAAGGGAAGCTTCTTGTGTTTTTCTAACTACAAAGTATTGGATTGGGTTTTCACTAACACAAGCTAAACGGATAGTCAGGACTTCCTGAGCAACCAGGCATTTGCTCTACAACATTTCATCAGCTTTTACAAACATTCTAAGGTACTTTTTATGGTTGTTGTGGTCTCCCACACAGACTGTTGTGAGTTGTGTTCAAGTTACTTTGCATCATTTGGAAGAGTTACAGGAATGTATATGCCTGGGATATAAACAGATTTAGTCCTACTTTACTTTTGAACTTCTAAACATCAGTGTATAACAGTGCATGAGTTTGGAACTTCTGAGTTTGTTTACATAGCAATTGTGCTAGTGCTTCTAGTGCTTCATTTGCTTCCTGCAAGTTTGGAACTATTGAGTTTGCAAAGGGAAGCTTCTTGTGTTTTTCTAACTACAAAGTATTGGATTGGGTCTCTCTACCACAAGCTAAACGGATAGTCAGGACTTCCTGAGCAACCAGGCATTTGCTCTACAACATTTCATCAGCTTTTACAAACATTCTAAGGTACTTTTTATGCTTGTTATGGTCTCCCACACAGACTGTTGTGAGTTGTGTTCAAGTTACTTTGCATCATTTGGAAGAGTTATAGGAATGTATATGCCTGGGATATAAACAGATTTAGTCCTACTTAACTTTGAACTGCTAAACATCAGTGTGTAACAGTCCTTTTGTTACACTTTAGTTCAACATCTTGCCAATTCGCAGTGAGGTTTCTGTGGATTTAAAAGAAGTGTTTTTTCATCTTTTTTTCATTCTGTTTTATCAGTGACATAATTCAAGTTTCATATATCCGTGTCATTTTTTTGAACTTTAGTAGCTATCCCAGCTACGGTCCACCACTAGTCTATCTGCAGGATCTGATTATATTTTATCAGTTGTTTGTTCTTGCACAACCTTATTAGTGATTCATCTATTGCCCTTTACTTCTATTTTCAGCTCGATTCAACTCCCACTGTCAGGCATGCAACCAGCTGCCGCCTTTCTTGTTTTGTGCTTTCACAACCCAGGATTGTGTTAGGAAATGTGCAAGTTTGCTTTGTTCTGCTGTGACAGTTCTCTTTTCTTTGCTGTACAGCACCTCCCCTTTCCTGTTCTGCAGGTAGCTGCTAGCAGCCTTGTTAGCTGTTGTCTATGGCCCACTGTAAGTTTCTAGGTGTTAATTACTCATTTGTACTCCAATTACCATGCTGCAGCATTTCCTTATTTTCTTCCCGTAACCTTCCTGTTTCATCTAAGTTGCGTGCTGCGTGCGCCTGGTTTCTGGCTTTTGAGTGTGTTTTCATCCACGTTCACATGCACTTTCGGTCACCTTGTGTGCTCTCAGCTAAGCATAGCTATGGCTAGGTACACACCCCTATCCTGCAGCTTTGCTTAGCAACAGGCAACCTCGGATTACCAATGCTCCAATGCTACGGCGGCGCACACCTCTCATGATGTAATGTTTACCTCCAGGCCACTCCTCTGTGTTGTACCACTGCGCTGTGTGGTACATCCTTACACCGGTGGGACGTTTGTGATTCAGTATTACTTGACTCATTTGCATGGCATTGACTACCATTTCCTAGTTACCGTCTGGAACATGGTCACAGACCCTTAACACCCCTTGCGTCTTGGTTGTGGTATAGCATGCGTACCATTGACTATTATAGCAAAATCATGATTTGTGTTACATAAATATATTTTCCTTATGTTCCTGTTTGCGCACCCATGCACTGCGGCTGTACTCTGCGCTAGTGTGGCCATGATATTAAATGTTATTTTTTATGTGTTGTGCATGTTTTTTTATGCCATTGGCTGTATATTTAGCCATTGGCATATGTTAACATTGTAATACATAAGTTTGGTCCACTTTCATTGCTCCGATGTTCTGTTTTAAAAAATGTAAAGCGTTTTTTTGGTTTACATTTCTGCATGCTTACGCTACCCCTGCACCACTTCATGAATCGCTATATACCTTCATTTGCATGCTACACTGCTGTACATGGGGTAATTAGCATACATGCACCGGGAGCTGCACAGCTTTGGTGTATGCTGGTAGTGCACGTGGAAACAGCTCTTAACTGAATTGCTTGACGGCCATATTTGGAGCTAGATCGCAGACGCTACTCTGGCGCAAGCTTCATGAATCCGGGGGTAAGTGTAATGACTGTTCTGCCACTTGCTTAATTTAAAGCCAGGAGAATAATTTGGTGGGCAAACCATTCTGTTATGTTGGCAAAAGACAGAGAGAGAACAGTAAGCCATTTTCTTCATCTGTACTTTTTACCAGGGTAAAAGTAAAAGATAAATGCTGGTTACTTTCCATCTACCATTATGCTATACAGGCTAGTATTGTTTTATTTTATTTACCCTGTAATAAATTTCATTTTTAAGCCTAAGCAAATGTCGCTTGCATCAACCTTTCTTTCTCAAAGTTGTATATATTAGAAACTTCCCATCCTAAGATTAAGTTTACTCCCTAAGAAGTACCCAAGAGGAGACTTATCTTAAGCATATACCCCCTTATAAAGTAAGCTGTTGGAAAATGTGCCTGCTGACTGGGTCCAGCTTTATGGAACAGACTTCCACCTGAAGTAGGAGATGTAAGGCTCTCTCACTGAGTTCAAAAAGTCCTTCTCTAAACAGTGCCGCAGTGAATCTCCTGCAAGTTCTTTAGGGATAATGGTTAACCTCACCATTTGCTGTCACCCAGAATAATCCTATATCTAGTAAGTCAGTCAGTCCCTGATTAATATCTTAAAATGTACATTTTTCATATAATGTAGATATTTTGCTAGTACATGGGTACCTTGTTCTATATGCTCTCTACATGTGACTCGTGTCAAGCATCTGTTTTCTATATCTGTAACATTTGGTATATATTTACTGACATTTAGTACATATTTGCTTTCATGGCTGAAAGGGATCACTGGTCCAGTACACCTACCTGGTTACCTAATAGTAAATCAGTATACACACGTGCACTGTTTATCATTCCACATATAAGTGTGTGTGTATGTGTATACCGGTTTACCATCATAATGTCAGCTGGCACATCGTAGAAACAACTTGCGCAAACTGCGACTCCTCAAAACTGCAAATGCTGATATTCCGAATCACAAAATCTTGCCCGATTTTTTGACACATGGTAGAACTTGTTTTAAGTGTGGAGCAGTCGGAAATGTCAACGTTCATGGTTTTGTTCAACTTTCTGATGTGCAGGTGGTACAGTATTTGCGGAAACAGTTCGATCATGTGCACGTTCAGGGATGTGCCTGCCAGCATTATGATGGTAAACCGTGTGTGTGTGTATATATATATATATATATATATATATATATATATATATATATATATCTATATATATCTATATATCTATATATATATATATATATATATATATATATATATATATATATATATGTATATATAAAATCTATATTCACTTCAGAAGCCCAAAATCTTGAATTTCAAAAGACTGAGACCAAAATCTTGAAAGTTCAAAAGACTTAAAACTCAAAATACTGAATCTCAGAATACTGAAAATACACAGGATACCAACACTTACCATATTCCAGTAGAAGTAGATACTGAAACAAATACAAGACAAACCTTATTACTTTTCTCCAAGTATAAGTAGGGGGCAAGCCCCCATGCGCCTCCCACACTCCAGGCTACTTAAATATTTCAACTCTGAGATCGCACTTCACTACACTAACATGAGTTATGTTGTAGTATAGCAAGTTAGAAGGGAACATGACTAAGGTTACAACAAGCAGTCATGAAACACGTAATGGTATGTTTGCCATTTTGGTCTGTGGAGTGCGATCTCGGAGTTGATATATTTAAGTAGCAGGGGAGCTTGCCCCCTAATTATACTTGAAGTGGTAAATGGTTTATCTTTTGTTTCTGTATGTAGTTGTGCTGGAATACAGTAAGTGCTGGTATCTTGTGTGTTTCCAGTATACTGAGATTGTGTTTTGAGTTTTCATTTTTTTGAACTATCAAGATTTTGGTCTCAGTCTTTTGAAATTCAAGATTTTGAGCTTTTGAGATTCTGAAGTGATATAAAAAGATTACACACCGCTTTTAAAATGCCAGGTTTTTGTGATATAAAAAAAAAATGAGACCATAATAAATCATTTCAAAACTTTTCCCATCTTTAATGTGACCTATACACCTGTACAGTTTAATTGAAAAACAAATCTGTTGGGGGAAAAAAATATAAAAAATAAAAAACGTAAAATGAGCTGGTTGCAAAAGTGTGCACACCCTTAAACTAATACTTTTGTTGAAGTACCTTTTGATTTAATTACAGCATTCAGTCTTCTTGGATAAGAGTATCTATCAGCATGGCACATCTTGACTTGGCAATATTTGCCCACCCTTTCTTGCAAAAGTGCTCCAAATCTGTCAGATTGCGAGGGCATCTCTTGTGCACAGCCTTCTTCAGGTCACCCCACAGATTTTCTATTGTATTTAGGTCTGGGCTCTGGCTGGGCCATTCCAAAACTTTAATTTTTGTCTGGGGAAGCCATTCTTTTGTTGATTTGGATGTATGCTTGAGGTCATTGTCATGTTGAAAGGTGAAATTCCTCTTCATATTCAGCTTTCTATTAGATGCCTGAAGGTTTTGGGCCAAAAGTGACCTGGTATTTGGAACCATTCATAATTCTCTCCACCTTGACTAAAGCCCCAGTTCTATCTGAAGAAAAGCAACCCAAAGCATGATACTGCCACCACCATGCTTCACCATGAGGATGGTTTCTTTTGGTGATGTGAAGTGTTGTTTTTGCACTAAACGTATCTTTTGGAATTGTGGCCAAAAAGTTCAACCTTTGTCCTCAGACCATAACACATTTTTCCACATGCAAATTTGGAAAAAATAACTGCAACAAATGCTGAAAAACAACCACAGGTGGCAAAACAAATCCAAGGAACAAAATATAATCCACTGAGGCAAGTTACAATCCACTGAGACAAGTTTTAATTCCTAAAAAGCTTGTTGTGCAAGCGTTTTCGTCTTGCTTATATGAACAAGACTTCATCAGACAAACTAGACTAGAAGCTAACTGAAGTTTAGTATGTGACATTTCAAACAGCTACACTTTAAATAGCTGCATTTTACATTAGTTCTGTTAGTCTGATGAAGTCTTGCTCATAGAAGCAAGATGAAAGCGCTTACACAACAAGTTTTTTAGGAATTAAAACTTGTCTCAGTGGATTATAATTTGCCTCAGTGGATTATATTTTGTTCCTTGGATTTGTCATGCCACCTGTGTTTGTTTTTCAGCATTTTCCCACATGCTTTTGGAAGACTTTATGTATTGTTTTGCAAATTTTAGCTGGGCCTGGATGTTTTTCTGTGTAAGAAAAGGCTTCCGTCTTAAAACCCTACCCTATAGCCCAGACATATGGAGAATACTGGAGATTGTCACCTGTAGTACACAACCAGTACTTGCCAGAAATTCCTGCAGCTCTGTCAGTGTTGCTGTAGGTCTTTTGATGGCCTTTCTGTCCAGTTTCCATCTTGTCATTTCATCAGTTTTGGAGGGACTTCCACTTCTTTGCAACTTCACTGTTGTACCATATTTTCTCCACTTTTTGATGACTGTCTTCACTGTGTTCCGTGGTATAGCCAATGCTGTGGAAATTTTTTTGTACCCTTCTCCTGACTGATACCTTTCAACAGTGAGATCCCCTTGATGCTTTTGTAAGCTCTCTGCAAACCATGGCTTTTGCTATAGCAGGCAACTGAGTAAATGTCAAGAAAATCCTACCAGGACAGCTAAACTTTATTTGGGGTTAATCAGTCTCTTTAATTGAGGACGTGTGTACCCAAGAAGACTGAATGCTGTAATTAAATCAAAAGGTGCTTCAACAAACTATTAGTTTAAGGGAATGCACATTTAATGCACCTAGCTTATTGTACTCCCCCCCCCCCCAACAGATTTGTTTGTTTTTCAATTGAATTGTATAGGTTATAGGTCACATTAAAGGTAGGAAAAGTTTTTGAAATTATTTATTGTGGTGTCATTTTTTTATATTACAAAAACCTGGCATTTTAACAGGGGTTTGTAAACTTTGTATATCCACTGTATGTGTGTGTGTGTATGTATATAACACACACACACTTATGTAAATTTGTGTGTTTTATATGTATATTATTTTATATACTCTCATAAATCCTGATGCACAAAAATTCAAAATGGCAGAAAACCCAAAATATTTTTACTGAAATGTACACTAATTGAAAACAGATTTCTGGTACCTCACTTTACCTGACAACACTAATCACTTGCAAATCCCACATAAAACAGATTTCATTTTTTTTTTATCAGTAAAACATAAACGGAAAGAAAAAATCTCCATCATCATCAACCTAGTTTGTCTGAAGAGTGGTACTATTGGGAAAGGGTTTTTCAGAAGAAAAATTCCATGGTTAGACTTAACATACATGACTAAGGTGTGCGAAGCCACGGTACTTCTCCTTACTTATATGCATTAACTCTAACCATGCACCTGCTCCCAAGCCTAGCCCAGCACCTTAACTTCTGAAAAACAATTTCCATAACAGTACCACATTACACAAGACAAGTCGGACACTAAACACACAGATATATTTATCCCATTACCCTAGCTGTTAGTCTAACCATAGCCTGCAAAAACTTGCGCGCACATACTCCCACTCTTTAAGTTTTACCAACTTACTTAACTTTTCAGCAAAACACAAATTCAGCAACATGAACTTTCAGTAAAAGCAATACACAGCTCACTTGGTTGAGCAAATGAGCATTAGGCCAAGTAAACTGTTACTGTGTGTGTGTCTGTGTGTGTGTGTGTCTGTGTAAATATGTTTTATACACAGTTGTTCTCTCTTGCATATACACACATGCACACCTTATAAAACTGGAGCACAGACATACTTTTTGAGAGACTATAAAGTTGATGGATGCATCTCTTGCATTTTGATGAGTCTGGAAATGTCTGATGGTTGAGCACATATATACAACTGTGTGTGTTTGAATAATAGGACACTTATCCATCCCCCTGCATTTGTTGCTATATGTTTGTAGAACAGTGCGAGTGTGCCAAGATTGTGACCCATACAAAATGCATAGTGGCTCTCAAGAAGTCCAGGGAACCATCAGTGAATGGGTGCTGTCACCTGAGCTTTACCCTTTGGACCAGACCCAATGAACTGGGAGTAAATCTCACCATAGTTCACCCCTCTACTATGTATTGAAGTTCAGTTCAATGCTGGGATGAACAATATATAGAATATCCATGTAACATTCAGATTTATGGCCAAGAATCATAGATGATGTTTTATGCTTTCTTTGTCATGGACCAGATGCCGCCTCTTCAGTAGTACACTTTACACCACAAAGAAAGCACTGAAGTGCTTTAGCCCTGACCACATATGCAGTATTGGCATTCCTTTCAGAATGTTGGTACTGTCAACCAAATCACATCCACCAGTTTCATACCATAATGCACCTGAGGTGGATGCACCCATTTGCCATAGCCTAGCTATGCCTCTGCTGGCAACCCTTCTTTTTTAAATATTGTAAAAAGGGTTTTTACCTCACATTTACTAGATTGCCTTCCTTTGTAACCAGCCTGTTATGGTTATCTGTGTGTATGTGTGTATATGTGTGTGTGTGTGTGTGTGTGTGTGTGTGTATATGTGTGTGTGTGTGTGTGTTTCTTTGCTTACTATATTGCCCTTTCCTGATTTCCTTTCTCTCCATTTGCTCTCCATTTTAATGATGAACTGGATTAGTATTTTGCTGTAATGATGCTATGTAGGCTAACTGCAGTGGTAGCTATGTGGTGCTTCACTGATTTACTGCCACATCAGCCATGTACCTGTTTGTTTTGCTGCTTGTCTAATGTGTAAATTTAGTACTGCTGTTCCCTATAATGTAGCCACTCTGAGTTACTGTGCAGTCTTTTTCTCAGTACATTAGTACTAAGTTGACCATAATGCATGTACAATTTTCTCTGGCTACATCTTGCTATATACTGCACACTATTTAATGTTGTGCAGGTGAGCAGTGTTCCTCTATGAATCATAGCCTATGTGTAATTACTGTAATATGATTTTCAACTTTTATGTGTCCTTGACTGTAATATGGCTGTGCGGTATGCATGATTATATAAGTAAACTAAACTTGAACCACTAAAAAAGGCAGATGAAATGTTCATCATATTGACAACTGCTGCAGTAGCCTTAGCTGTACGAGTTCTATCCTACCAAGAATATGACAGCTGGTCAGCTTCCAAAGCTTCAGAGCACCTTCCATGCACGCAAACCATTTGAGCTGCCTAAAAAACAGGTTTGAGTGCCAAGCCCTTCGGAACTTTCATGCCGCTGAAGAGAGTGTTCCTGTGCAGGCTTTTGAGGATCGATGGATGGTTTGTACTGTTCCATTGCTAGGCAGATAAGTTCCCTTTGGAGAATAACCTTCTACATTTAAAAAAAAAAATGATTTTTTAAACTTATTTTCATTATTAGGAAGATTCATTTTTTTCAGGAATTTGTATTTTAACCGAGTGGCTTCAGACTTAACTGTACTTTTAAACAGGAGTACACTTTTTCCTATCAGTTAAAATGTTGTTAAAACAATTTACTTGTGTAGAAAGATTGCATTTGTTTTAGTTTTGGTGCTAGCAAAGTGTATTGAAGTGCTTTTTCCTTTTTTTGTGGGGAAAGTGACTTTTTTACAAGTTTACAGTTTAGCTGGCTTGTTCTGCATATTTTCCCAAGAAAAGAGGCATTATTTTTGGCTTGCCATGGAACAGGAAAAAGACGTCTGGTCCTATGTTCGGTCAGTCTTCCAGCAACAAAAAGAAAATTTTAAGCAAACAGCCTTTGCTGTCTCAGCAGACTAACAATTTGCCTCAGTTGTAGGTTGATGACTCAACTGTGTCCAAAGCTGATTCCTCAGACAACCAATCTTTTACCCCAGATACCTCTGGAGTAGCATCTACAGCCACTATGGACCTAGGGTTAGCCACGTCCTCTTTGACTGCGAGGGTCTCTCTAGTGAGCAAGGGAGAGATGCTCTCCTCTGTCCTAGGAGAGGGAAAAAGGCTTCCTTGCTTAGTCAGAATGTTGAGCCCATCCCTGGGGAAGCTGCTGTTGCTATTAATAATCCTGTTGACCCAATTTTTCTTGTTAAAAAAAGAAATGGCCAAATATGTATTTGCTTCTGTCCAAATTTCCCTTGATAAGAGTAGTTCATTAGGTCTTGCTCAGAGTTTAATTCAGGTTATTGATCCTTTTTGTAAGGTGGTTTCTGGTAAAAGAAAAACTGATGCTTATTTTCCTGAAGAGATTCAAGATTCTGAATCTGGACAGGAAGATGAAGAGACAGATATGGGATTTTCTCCTCTGATTTCTGATTCAGCGCTGCATCTGATTCTGCCTGTGAAGGTTTCTCTTTCTCTGAGACTATTTCCATAATGTGCCAGTATTTTCAGTGGGCCAACACAGACTTTTCTCAGTAGGTCAGAAAATACTGTGAGCTGTTACAAATAGAATTTTCAGAACCTTCTCTCATCCTTCCTGTGCTGTCAGTATTGGAGGATGTATCACTGCCTGCAGTTTCCTGACAGTAAGCCTGCTGCCCCTAAAAAGGCAGATCTAATTGTGAAAGTATGAGGAATGTTGTCTGCAGATTTTATCTTGTGAGGAAAATCTGCTTTAAATGGTTTAGTCTCTTCCATTTCACAGGTCACAGCTAAATATTTAGAGCTTATAACTCTGCTGAGGAAAATCTGCTTTAAATGGTTTAGTTTCTTCCATTTTACAGACCACAGCTAAATATTTAGAGTGTATAACTCTGCTGAGGAAAATCTGCTTTAAATGGTTTAGTTTATTCCATTTCACAGGTCACAGCTAAATATTTAGAGTATAACTCTGCTGATACTACTTCCAGGCTATAGCCACTGCTTTTTGTTGAGGAGGCTGGTCTGGCGGTGTCCTCAGAACCTGACATAAGAAGTGAAAAACACAATTTTAAATTATCCTTTGGAGAGAGATTTTGGACCCCCTGCTGCAGAGGTTATCAAAAACATGATGAGAGGGGTAAACTGATTCAGGCAATCTCTCAGATTTTTCAAGCTCCCTTTTCCAAAAATTTCAAATGATTGTCTACCACCTTGTCCAATTTTGGCAAGAAACAAAAGCCGTTCCAACAAATGCTGGTAAACCGACATTTAAGAAGTCATTGCAACAGGGTTCCAAAAAGAAGGCAGGATCCCACCAAAACAAAGGGCAGTCTAACAAGTCAAAATGACTGTTTAGGAGAGCACACCCCCCTCCCACTTTGCCAGACCCTTAACCCTTTCAGAAAGTCTGAATCTCACTTTCCTTCTTTGACAACAGATAGCTTTAAACAAATGAGTTCTAAAGATCATTCATCAAGGTTACCGATGGGCAGTGAGGGGAAGTTCCTCCTCCTTTTCAAGGCATAATTCCTCATCCAGCAGACCAGATTACTATATTTCCCTGTCCTCCATCATATGTTGTATTAGAGAGTAATAGAGCCAGTTCATTCCCAATTTGTGGAAGGTTTTTATTCAAGGATTGTTTTTGGTGCCAAAGAAAAAAAATGCTTCGAGATCAGTTCTGGATCTTCCTTTCCGAAACCAGCTTGTGATAGTGCCCAAGATCAAAATGCTATCATTTCACAACCTGCTACTACTACTACTGCTACTGCTTCCATTACTACTACTACTACTGCTACTGCTGCTACATTTATGTTTTCTAACAACACTAGATTTAAAAAATGATCATCATCATCATCATCCCCATTCATCCAGATTTCAGGAATTTCTTAAAGTTTTGTGTGTTTGGATCACATTTTTAATTATCTGCCTTCACATTTGGTCTATCCACCGACCCAAGAGCTTTCACAAAATGCCTTGCTCTAGATGCTCATCATGTTATACTGCTGCAGTCATCACACTTGGGTTATCCTACCGTCAGGCGGTCCCGCAGTCGGCCGAATCCCAAAGTCTTGGTCTGGCGTCGGTTGTCGTCGTTTCTTCCCTGACGTCAGTGCGACAGGGGGATAAAAGAGGCAGCCAATGCCATTTTCTTCAATCTTTCTTGCCGCACGGTGCCCGAAGCAGAAGCAGTTCGCAAGTGCCGGTCGGCTAGCTCCTGAGATTTTCGAATCGAATTTCAGCCCGAAGTCTTCTCTAAAGCTAAGTACCCCGTTAGGGAAACTTTTCTTGCCTCAGACCGATGTCAGACAAAGTTAATAATTGCATTTCTTGTGGGAAGCAAATACCTCATAAGGATTTTCATTCTTATTGTATTCCTTCCCTAGGCCCAGACCACAACGTCTCTGGTTGTCGGTTTTGTGCTAGGTTCAACAAACGTACAATCAAGCGTTGGGCAGATTTCGCCCGACATTATTTTGGCAGAAAATTTAACTATAGCATGTCGTCGGAGCAACCAACATCAGCAATGATTAAAAAACGCAAGGATAAGGACAGGCAACCAAGGCCAAAACCAGATACCGAGGACTCAGCAAGGCCTGCCGCCGGTTCTCTGGTTTTCAGCGAGGCGCCTACGCAGCCCCTGACTACCGCTGATTTAGAAATTCTGACGGCCTCCCAGACCGAATCAGCTGGGCCTCAAGAGCCGGTTCCATCTCACCCCTCGGACGTCAACCCTGACAGTGATCCGGAGATTTTGGACAGGCCTTCGGTTTCTGAAGGTGTCTTCAAACCAACAACGATCTCTATTAAGTCTTATGCTAAACTTAAAGCCCCCTTAAAAGTTAGGAAACCGGGTCCACAAACCCCTCCACAGGCTCCTATGCCTAAAAAACAAATGCTTAAGATGGCTGAGGATTTAATTACCCTTATCAGGGGTTCACAACCCCCTCCTGACAAAAGGCCTAGACTGGAGGAAGATTATCCTTCCTCTGACCAAGCATCCATTTCCTCAGCTAACTCTGAGGACCAGGATTATTCCTTCCCTCCTTATGAAGACTCAGATGCTGAAGAGTCCATTCCCTCTGTCTCCCCCCCTGAAGACTACTCTTTTGGGGAAACTTTGCACACCATGAGGGAACACTTCCACTGGGAAGGCCAAGATTACTCTGACTCTAAGAAAAGACTCCGTGAGTTTCTTCTTCTTCCACAGCATAGACCCCTTGCAATTCGTCCAGTTTTAGACAGTTTGAATGATGTTTACACCGAATCTAGTCTAAACCCAGATTCCTTACCTCCTGCACCAGCTAAACCAGACAGATATTACCGAGTTCCTGATTCTCATAAGTTTCTATATAAAAGCCCTGTTGCAGACCCCAAAACCATTTCCCAGGGTCCCAAAGGGGTTAAGGCCTCTACTGCTAAGAATCCACTACCTTCTGAAAGATTCCAGAGCATTAGAAATATGGGGGAAGAAAGTGTATACGTCTGCCACTTTGGCCACGAGGGCCTTAAACTGCCAATTCCACATGCTAAAATACCAGCAGTACTTGATTGCACAGTTAAAGCAGAAAATGATCCCTCAGACAGATCAACCTGATTTCAAAGAGATGCAGGATTTGCTGCATGCAGCAGAACAAGTGGGAAAGCATACCTTACAGTGTGGTTTTGATTCATTGGAAGCCTCATGTAGAGCAGCTGTCACAGGATCTGTAATATGTAGACATGCTTGGCTAAAAGAGCAAGCCTTACCAGAACATGTCAAAGCAAAGTTATTGGATGCTCCATTGCAGAAAGATGTGTTATTTGGTGTCAAAGCAGAGGAAGTTTTAAAGAAAATGGAAGAAAAGGCAAAATCTATGCAGACAGTTAAAGATTTTTTACAGGTACAACCTCCTCATTTTAGCAGAAACTGGCCATCAAAAAACTGGTCCTTTCCTGCATCAGACAGACCCCAAAGGGGTAGGTACAGACGCCCAAGGGGCAGAGGCCAGCCAGAAGGTCCTTTCAGGCCTAGGCAATGGCATACAACAACTCAAAGAGGTGGAGACGAAAGATCTCAACCCTTCAGGAAACAAACACAATTACTTCCCTCTTCGCCTGCCAAGCAAAATTGCCCCGGCAGCACCTTTGGGAGGAAAACTGGCTCTATTTCCACAAAATTGGCGCATCATAACAAAGGACAGATGGGTTCTGGATATTATTACCCAAGGCTACAGATTTCATTTTCACACTTTACCACTGATGAGAGGCATGCCAAATCTGCCTCCAAACCAATGGGCAGAGGCACAAATGCAAATTTCAGCTCTCATGGATATGAAAGCAATTCAGAGGGTACCTACAAAGGAGCAAGATCAAGGTTTTAACTCAAGACTATTTCTAGTACTAAGAAAGGACAAAGCCTGGAGACCCAATTTAGACCTCTCAATTCTAAACACATACCTGGAGGTACCCAAATTCAAAATGCTCACACTACGGCAGCTTCTTCCCATGCTGGGCAAGGAGTCTTGGCTGGTAACGTTGGACCTCAGAGGCATACCTGCATGTCCCTATCAGACAAGATTGCAGAAGATACCTCATATTTTGGCAGGTACAACGCATTATCAATTCTCTGCATTGCCCTTTGGCTTATCTACTGCGCCCAGAGTATTTACGAAATGCCTGGCATCAATAATTGCATACTGCAGACAACAAGGAATACAAATTTATCCATATCTGGACTACTGCCTGATCCAAGCGGACAGCAAGGGCATTCTATTACAGCATCTGGCATTTGTAACAAAGCTGCTAAGTTGCCTAGGGTAGACGGTAAACAAAAAGAAGTCAAAGCTAATACCCTCACAAGACATAATATTCCTGGGTGCCAGCTTAAATACAACGGCCCAGATGGCTTATCTCACGCCAGACAAACAAAAACAACTGACTCAATACTTCAAAAAGATGGCAACCTTTACCCAGCTCACTGCAAGGAAAATCCTGCAGGCATTGGGGTTCATGGCATCCTGCATTCAACTAATTCCACATGCAAAGCTGCATATGAGGAAATTACAATGGTACCTGAAAAGTGTATGGACTCAACACAGGCACAGCCTCGAAACAAGTATACCTCTCATTCCCTGCCTTCAAAAAGAGTTCCTATGGTGGGCTCAAGCATGTCAAATAAACAAGGGTCTTCCTTTTTTCTTACCTCCAGCAAACCAAGCTATGACAACAGATTCTTCAGACTACACCTGGGGAGCACACATGGCAGGGCATTGCATACAGGGCAAATGGTCTGCAAAACAAATGCATCTACACATCAAAAGGAGATGCTAGCTGTGCAAAATGCACTGACAGCCTTCAAGGACCTCTTGCATCCAGGACAACTACTAATAAGGACAGAGAACACCACAGTTATGTGGTAAATAAACAAACAGGGAGGAACACACTCCTACCCTTTATGCAGACAGGCAATGACCTTGTGGAACACAGCATTGACTTACCAAGTACAACTGCAAGCACAATTCCTGCCAGGAAAGGAAAACATATTGGCAGACGAATTAAGCAGAAAT
Organism: Protopterus annectens; assembly: GCF_019279795.1. Taxonomy (NCBI): domain Eukaryota; kingdom Metazoa; phylum Chordata; order Ceratodontiformes; family Protopteridae; genus Protopterus; species Protopterus annectens. The sequence continues at coordinate 741,039,352 of NC_056743.1, forward strand.
TTGGCAGATCCTCACGAGTGGAGACTACACCCCCAAGTATTTTCAATGATAACTCAAAGGTGGGGACGCCCAGACATAGATCTATTTGCCTCCCCCAACAATTGCCAACTACAGAAATTTTGCACAAGGACTTATTCCCTAGCCTGGAAAGTGGACACCCTATCATTCAGTTGGACGGCATTGACAGTCTTTGCCTTCCCACCACTACCTCTCTTGACCAAGGTATTACTGAAAGTCAGATCAGAGAGACCACAAATGATCCTCATTGCTCCAGACTGGCCACGTCAGCACTGGTACCCATTACTAAGGACCTTGACTCACAGCCCTCCATGGGTCTTACCTCAATTCCCACTTCTGTTGACTCAGCAAAACTCTCAGATCCTTCACAGTCAGCTCAGGACTTTAAATTTAGCTGCATGGAGAATACCTTGAATCATCAATCAACACTTCTCTCAAAGGATGTCCTGAATGTCATTTTGGAGGCCAGGAGACCCAGCACCAGAAAAACTTACTCAGACAAATGGAAAAGATTTTGTGCATGGAACCAGGCTAAAGGCCAAACTCCTTGGATACCAAACATTCCTCAAATACTGCAATACTTCACTGAGATGCTACACAAAGGCCTTTCTTTCTCATCCATTAAGATCCATGCTTCAGCCATTTCAGCTCAATATAATACAAATCCTCCCATATTCTCACACCCTTTACTAAGGCAGTTTCTCAGAGGGGCTAAGAATATAAGACCCCCAAAAAACTCCCAACGCCAGCTTGGGACCTCAACTTCATTTTAGAAAAATTAACACTGCCTCCTTTCGAACCAGCCTTTTCAGCAGAACTGCAATACTTGTCATGGAAAACAGCTCTGTTGCTGGCCATCACCTCAGCACGCAGGGTCTCAGAACTACAGGCACTTATGGCAGTGGAACCTTTCATCATTTTCCATCAGGACAGTGCCTCTTTACGAACTAACCCTACCTTTATGCCAAAGGTAGTATCCAGTGTGGCTTTGAATCGGACCATTCATTTACCCACCTTTTATCCAAACCCCCAGAATAAAGGAGAATGACTCCTTCACTCTTTGGACATTCACAGACCGCTACGTTACTATGTGGATATGACAAAGACCTTCAGAAAAACTGACCAACTCTTTGTATCCTATGCTGCAGGTTCACAAGGAAAGGCTATTTCAAAACAGATCATCTCCAAATGGATAGCACATTGTATCCACTTTTGCTACTCGCACCATGGGAAAGCAGTGCCTGTTAATATTAGGTCCCATTCTACCAGGGCTACAGCAACCTCAGCGGCCTTTCTCAGGGGGGTTCCAACCAAGGACATTCTGGAGGCAGCTACTTGGAGTTCAGTGCACACCTTTACCAAGTACTACCACCTTCCATTATACTCAAAAACCAGAGCTGGTTTTGCCACTGCAGTTCTGCATGGCATCATAGCTTCACCTAACCCAGTTTAGTACCAGACACCCATCCATAGCTTTGGGATTCAACCCGTGTGTGATGATTGCAGCAGTATAACACGATGAACATAGCACAGTTTTGTACCTACCATAAAAGTAGATGTTCAAGTGTATATACTGCTGCAGTCCAGGTTACCCTCCCACCATCCCCTCTACATACCAGTGTGTTAGTTATAACTCCATGTACATCAATCTGTTGGATGTATGTCTATATGGTGTATTTGCTAACAGCTAGTACTATTGTTTATCTACTAAGGTATTTTTGCATAGTTATTTGTATTGCCTTCCTAGTTGGGGGCACCTGACATCTGGGGCAAGAAAAACTGAAGAAAATGACGTTGGCTGCCTCTTTTATCCCCCTGTCGCACTGACGTCAGGGAAGAAGAGACGACAACCGACGCCGGACCAAGACTTTGGGATTCGGCCGACTGCGGGACTGCCTGACGGCAGGATAGCCCAATTGTGATGACTGCAGCAGTATATACACTCGAACATCTACATTTATGGTAGGTACAAAACTGTACTTTATAGCTCATTGCAGGCTGCAAGGTATCCACAATATTTGGATGACTTGCTTATCTTTTTCAGAGTCTCTTTCAAAGTTTTAAGAGTCTCTTGGGTGGGAGTTTTCTTACGTATGCTCTGATTCCAAGAGAACATTCCAAAGCCAATGTGCTTGGTGAAGAACAGATTGGTGTAAGCAGGCAGAGAGAAGCACTTCTTAAGCATTTCTATGCTGCCTTAGTAGACATTCGTGAAATATAGCACTGATTCATTTGTTTTTATTTGTGTGTGATGCTGAGTTTTATGACTCTGCTTTTGTAAAGGTATGCAAGTACATTTTTATCTGCGTATGTAATTCTTTTTTTCAATGCTAAGTGAACTGTTCAGCCACTTGGTAGCAGTAACAAATTTCACCGATACAGTAGTGGGGAAGATCTGTGATGTTCAGAACAAATATAGAGCGAGAGAGTTTTTTTTCTAAAATTGTATTGTAATTTCCCGTAACTCACTCAGTCTTAATATAATATTTGGTATTGCAGAGAAGTCTGTGTTTATGTGTGTGGTCTTGCTAAATAAAGATGTTAACTTTCATAACAAAATTTGTCTTTGTAAAAGTATTGGCAAACTCCAAAGATTCCAGTGCACTCACTAATTTTCATTTGATTTCTGTCCTGCAAAACTGTTCTGCAGTGTGAAAAATATTTCTAGGAATAAATGCTGCACTATAAAGAATAGATCTAGGAACAAAGTTTGTAATACACCTTTAAGACTAGCTCTAGGAACAAAGGTTTTAGTACTGTACTTTTAAGAATAGACCTAGGAATAAATGTGCTGTGATGTTAAAAGAAGGTGCTAAGAATTGCAGCGAAATGCATATGGAATGTTTCTGCATTGCTTGATTAGATGTGGCTCATGCCTACCACTCACTGCAAGCTTGCCTAGGGACACAATTGGTCTTAATTCAGCTCTGAATGGTGGAGGATGAATGCAGGCCTTAGCAGTGATCTGCTGCTTGCATACTTTTGAAGTTTGCTGCATTACAATCTCATTCCAGAGGCGTGTACTTGAAATACTTCTCACAGGAATATATAGAATGACCCGCAGTTAACCTGCTTCTGGCAACATTCCAAATCCTTAATAGTGCCTTTTATTTTCTGACATGAAACAGATTAGGAAGGCTTAGTCACATAAGTAGGTATTTCAGAGAAATATTTCATATCTTTCAAGTCTGTTTCTTCATTTATCAAGATTTAGCCGTCATTAGTGAGTAAGGTTGCAAACCATCCCATTGCCAGCCGGACACTCACGGGTTGAGCTGCCTCATCCCGTTGCCTGTTGTCTTGACTTGAAAAGTCACGCTTTTCATTTGCACTGAATTGCTGTGGAAAAGCCACAATTACTTCTGGCTTTTCCAAGGCAATTCAGTGATGTCACCAACCCTGACCTGCAGGCAAAGATGCTACCTGTTAGGTCCGGGTGCTTTAATTCATGCAGCAATTGAATGCAATTTTTGAAAGGGGTGGGGATTGGGGCAGGAAGAGCCCTGCAAAGATCGCAGCTGTAGGCGCACCTTATTTTAAGCACTTCTACAACCGCTAAAAAAATGACCAAGATTTTTTTTTTCTAATGAACCAGCAATCCATCCATTTATCCATCCATCCAGCCATCCATCCATCCATCCAACCAGCCATCCATCCATCCATCCATTCAGCCAGCCTGCCAGCCATCCAGCCAGCCATCCAACCAACCATCTATCCATTCATTCATTCAGCCAGCCAGCCATCCAGCTGCAACTCCCACCAACCAGCTAGCCACTCCAGCAGCCGTCCGTCTTAACCATAACAGCATCTCCTTCACCGTTCCTATGGTGACATTATGGTAGAGGGTGTGGCCAGTGTCATTGGCTACACCCCCATGTCCCACTTTGGCCCGCTTAAAAGGTGGCAACCCTATTAGTGAGTGAGTGACTGTAAAACTATTACACCTGCATGCCGGATGTTGAAGTGCTCTGTAGAAATATTAAAATTCTGTCTAATAATTTTAGAAGTGCTCTTTTAGCGGAATAGTTTTTCAGCAACACTCCAGCAGTGGGTGGAAGGAATGTGATATTTAGTAAAGTATGTAGTACTTTCTATATCTAGAACTGAATAAACAGCTCTGGTTAATCAGATGCAAGCAGTGGGTAAAGAACCAAGGTGCCAGACATACAGTAGTTTAGGAAGATAAGTGGAGACAGAAATCTGTTTTATACAAGCAGATCAGTAAAGAGGTATGCATGAAGTTAAATGTCAGAAAAGAAGCAGCATGCTGTGAGAAGATTTTCATGTAAAGAAATGAGTATGTAGAAAATGTAACACAGAAGTTTGGTACACATTCTGGAAGCTTCATACAGGCCCATTTCAGTAGTAAACCATGATTATAAAGTGTTTGTCTATAATGACTAAAAGAATGTGAAAAGTGATGCCAAAATTGATAGATGTGGATCACTGTGGTTTTGTGAAGGGGAGGTAAACATTTGACAACATTAGCAGGACATAGATAATCCAGAGGGAAGCAAAATGTTAGAAAATTCCACTGTTGTTGGAGGGGGGTCTTGATGCAGAGAAAGCATTTGACAGAGTAAACTGGGACTTTATGAGCAGGGCAATGGAAGCATTTGTATTCCCTAAGAAAATTATAAGATTGATTAGGAGGATATATGAGGGATCAGAGTAAGATTGATTAGGAGGATATATGAGGGATCGGAGGCAAAAATTAAAGTGGGTGGGTTCCTCTCCTATAATTTCTGCTTGAGCAGAGGAACCAGGCAGGGGTGTCCTCTTTCCCTTTTGTTGTTTGCTTTCTATTTAGAACTGTTGGCAAAGAAAATAAGGGACTCAGAAATTCAAGGATTTAATTGGTATGGTAGCCAAGAAAAGCTGGCTCCATTTACAGATGATATTTTATACCTGATAAAACTGTTGTGGAACATTTTGAGACAGTTTCAGATCTTTCCGGGATACAAAATTAACAAAGCTAAAATGGAGGCAATAGCAGTAAATTATGTACCCACACACAAATTGGTTCAGCAGTATCAATATTTATGGGGACATGATAAAATGAAGTATTTAGGAGTATGGATTCAAAATGATTCCAGTCTGGCAGCTAAGTATAAGTGGGAAGAGAATAAACAAAAGAAAATACATAAACTGAGAAATTGGAGGCTCTGTTACATGGATATGGATAGGAAGGGTGCAAGCAGTTAAATGTTCAGTCCCTGTAATTTTATACACAGATCAGGCATGTCTTTATCAACCAGAGGAGAAGTTGTGGATAACAATAAAGAGCTAAGGATTTTATCTCTTGGAGGAAGATGCAAGAGTCAAGTGGGATAAGTTGATTCTTCCAGTATAACAGGCTGTTTGGGATTACCCGATTTGAATGGGGTATTTCAGAGCTACACATTTAAGGCTCCTATATAGCACAAGCAGAAAACTATAATTCAAAATGGAACATGATGATGATGATGATGAAACCGGGGGGGGGGGGCTCAAGAAACAAAGAGAAACTCAGATTTTGGATGCAGACCTTTGAGGAGAATAAAATAATAATACAGAATATTATATTTATAAAATAGCAGGTGGATGAGTTTAAGTACTTGGGATCAACAGTTCAGAGTAATGGTGAGTGTGGAAGAGAGGTGAAGAAGAGAGTACAGGCAGGATGGAGTGGGTGGAGAAGAGTGTCAGGAGTGATTTGGACAGATGAGTACCAGTAAGAGTGAAAGGGAAGGTCTACAAGAGGGTAGTGAGACCAGCTATGTTATATGGGTTGGAGACAGTGGCATTGACAAAAAGGCAGGAGTCCGAGGTTGATGTGGCAGAGTTGAAGATGTTAAGATTTGCACTGGGTGTGATGAGGATGGACAGGATTAGGAATAAGTATATTGGAGGGTCAGCCCAGGTTGGAAAGTTTGGAGACAAAGCCAGAGAGGCAAGATTACGTTGGTTTGGACATGTGCTGAGGAGGAATGCAGAGTATATTGGGAAAAAGATGCTAAGGATGAAGCTGCCAGTAACAGGAAAAGAGGAAGGCCTAAGATAAGGTTTATGGATGTGGTGAGCGAGGACATGCAGGTAGTTGGTGTGACAGAGCAAGATGCAGAGGACAGGAAGAAATGGAAACAGTTGATCTGCTGTGGCGACCCCTAATGGGAGCAGCCGAAAGAAGAAGATTATGATATTTATAAAATAGCAGAAAGTATTCTAAGAATTGAGCCAACATGGGAATTGGAGAAAGGAGATTCTGCCGATAGGGATGACCTGCAGTTGGTATACAGACAATAGGCAAGAGGGGGCTGGAATTTATTGGCAAAAACTGGCAAAGGAACAAAGGTATTGCGGGCAAATAACTAGAGAGGGAAAGGTAATAGAATGGGAAGATGCCAAGAATTTATTTGGACTGCAAGTTAGAGATTGCCTTCCCTATCAAGGATTGATATCAGAGTATAGGCAAAGAGAAAAAAAAATCAGGGGTCCTAAACAAAAGACCAGCACTGGTAAAGTTTTTTAGTAGAATCTAGAACAGAAGCTGTTGTTAAATGAATAATTAGTAGAGGGTATAAAATACTCTGCGACCACACTCCTCAAACCAGGAAAACTCAAAACCAAGAAAACCAGGATAGGAGACGCTAAAAAAGCCTAAATAAAGCTTTATTCCTTTTCTTACAGTTGATAAAACCACACACCACGAACAGTTATGCAAATGAACGCCTTCCAAATCTCAGTGTTTTCGTCCTGAATGGACTTCATCAGATAAAAACACTCCCTTTTAATTAACCTTTTATACAATCAATAAAACCACACTCCAATCAAATCATCCCAAAGCAATTTAAATAATCAAATTAAATGCTTTGTCTCATTAAAAAAATATATACGTTCCTTATGACTTTGTTGAAAATGTGTTACTTTATATTAATTTTCATTTATAAATTTTCTCCTTATGTATTATGTTAAAAACATGAAACAAATAGAAATATATATTTAAAACAAAAAATATTAAAAATATTTATTAACTTTTATTATACATAGCTGATGCATTCAATTTAATGAGAGCGTATAAAATACTGCATGAAAACCATAAGCAAGGAGGTTAGAAAAGATTGGGAAGAGAGATTGGATAAGCAATTCACAAAGAAACAATGGGGGATATATGTTTGTCTCTGAAATATACAACAATCTTGAAGATTTAAGATTTTTGCTTGCAAATGTTTTCATAGATATTTTTATACCCCAAGTAGACCCCAGAGAATTTTTCCTCAGGTAGACATCAAATGTTGCAGGTGTGATGGGGAAGAGAGAGGTAATTGGGAACATATGTTCTGGGATTGTAATGATTTAGCAGACTGTAAAGATTCCCTGCAGACCACTCTATCAGACATACTGGTTAAGCAAATTGATGTAACTAGGGAAATGATTTTTCTGAGGCATGATACAGAATCTGAATTGCCTAGACATAGTAAGTCCTTGCTGAGTCTAATTGTGGTGGCTGCCAAAAAAGCAATTACTAGAAAAAGGAAGTCAAAGTCTAAACCAGCTGTATTAAAAGGAGTGAATATAGTAATAGAGATAAAACAACTGAAACTGGTATCTTTAGAAAAGGGTAGGAGAAAATTACATACGAAAAAATGGAAATTGTAGGAACAATACATACAGGGGAGGGATGAGATTTAATAAAGGCAGGATTTAAAGGGGCTATATAATGTTTGACAATGATTGGGTAAGTTATAAGTGATGTATAATGTTTGGATCTAAAATTATATCAATATGGTTTGTGACATAAATGCTTGTAACTAAGATTGTCAGTATGGTTTGTTTTCACTTATATAAATATATGCTTAGCTATGTCATAAGAGATATTTTAATAAAATGTTTCTTGTTTAAAAAAATATGCAGGTATTGTTCCCACAATTTCCATTTATTTCTTTGTATGCTCCTTCTCTTTTTCTAAAGATCCCCTCCTCCAGTTCTTTTATCTTTTTTATAATAATCAGTACTTTAAACACAGTTGGTTTAGACTTTGATTTCCATTTTCTAGTAATTGCCTTTTTGGTAGCCAATATAATTAAACTTAATAAGGCCTTATAATGTCTTTGCAATTCATATACTGTGTCCCAGCTAAAAAAATCATATCCTTAGTTACAGCCATTTGCTCACCCAATTTTTCTGACAGTGTTTTATAGGTAATTTTTTAAAATCTGCCAACTCATTACAGTCCCAAAACATGTTTTCAGTTACCTTTTTCTTCTATTATACCTCCAACATTTGCTATGATGTGCTATACAGATATGATGATCCATACAATGAGACTGTATTCTGACAGTACAGGTCATAGTACAATAAATAGTCACTACAGCGCATCACACTTGGCATTAAATGGCAACGGTACTGTTCATGCAATTCAGAATAGTGACTGGGCAGTCACTGGAGTCCACCATACATGGTTTTAAATGTTTTCTGTACTGTGTGCATTACCCATTGTGCAGTCACTGGAGCTCCGCGTATTATTCAGAATATTTAATGGAGTTGAACATGCTTGACATGGAACCCTAATATATCTACCACTTACTACAAAGTGGGTAATACAGCCTAGAACACATGATATGGAACTCTGTTGTCTAGTCTGTATTACCCAGAGTAATCACTGGGGTCCAAGATGCTTGACACAGAACCCTGAAATATAGTCCACGTATTGCAAAGTATGTAATAGACCCCAATACATACATCAAGGAACTCTTAATGTGCAGTCTGTATTAACCAGAATAGTTACTGGAGTCAGAGACTTGGAATAGAGGCCTGGCACACAGTTAGGTAATAGAGCCCATTATACATCGCCTGGAACTGTGATGAGCAGTACGCATTATCTAGAATTCAGTGAAGCCTAATATACATGCATGAGTTGTTCTTGCACAGAAAATGTCACTGGCCACCTTAGGTGTTGAGGACTGGGTCAATGTACTATAAGATACTGATGCAAGTGTTCTGGTTCTTGCTGTGGTTTTTTTTAAAGAGATAGTGTAGAATTATTCTTTATCCTCAACTTATATCAAATATAAACCAGGCCGTACCAAATGGAAAAATGATGAAATCAGGAAACAAAGGAGAGTAGTATTGCTGGAACTGAATTCATGCTCCAGTCTTGGTAAGTACCTTCATGAAGTGGCCCATCGTTTTACAAATTCTCACAAAGATGACACGGATGTATAGACTTTATTTTATATAGCATAGATTATGGACGGAAGTAGGTAAAAAAAAAAAAAGAAACTGACAGCTGGGTGCATAAGTCACAGGATAAAAAAAAGTTCCCAATTCTGGTATGCACACTGATGTCAGCTGTGAAAAAATGACAATGTAGAATCCTCAAGACAAGCAGCATTCCTAAAATGGTGTTAGGCCAAGCTGTTGGCCTCCATGTAGTAGAAGGAAGTAGTCCACATAAAAGCTCAAAAACTGACATGCCAAAAAAGAGCCATAAAGATGATAAGAGTGGACTGTTGAGGATAATAAGTAAGTTATGTTTTGTTACTATTATGCAAGAATCCCAGAATTTCCAGATAGAAGATTCTTAAAAATGACTGAGAGAAATTTGAGAGAAGAACAACTGTCAGAAGCTTCACATGCAAATGTATGTTCATTAATATAACAGATCCATGACAAAACATTGTAAAGGCCTAGAAACTTTGGGCTGTCTAGAAAAAAAAAGTGACAGAGGAAGTACAAAAATATAAAGAACAAAATCTACGGATTTTTGAAAGGTATAAAAAAGAAACCTGGGCATGGGAGAGAAAGAGAGGTCTGTTATGGTGCAATATTTAGAAAGCCAAAGTAATCGGTACAAAAATACATCTAAAATATTTGAAGAGAAATAGAGCCAGAGGCACTCAGATATGGAAAATATACAGTAGAAAAAGTGAGATCATAAAGGAGAATATAGAACAAAAGATTAATGAAGTTAGAAGTTAAACAAATAGAAGCTGATGTTGTGGAGCACCTGTGACGTGAAGGGTTTAGTGTACAAAGTCTCACAGTATGATGGAACAATGAGTCCACAAAGTAAGGAAAAACTCCATGTCCAATTAACTGTTGGGAAAGTACCATACCACATCACTAGTAGCTTTAGATCCCCCACCATGAACCAGGGTAAGCACACCGCCTATCTCGATTTTACTGAAATCTCTCGCCATACAGCCCAACACCGTAGTCATGGGAGATTTCAGCTATCCCCCCACAGAGTGGGAGATATATACAAGCAAAAACACGCTCACCCAGAGGCTCCTGGTCTTTAACTCAAATGGTCTGGAACAGATGGTCTGCACCCCCACTAGGAGCTCTAATGTTCTGGACATAGTACTCACCAACATTGGGGGGGGGGGGTCACTGTACTTCCCCAACATGATGTCCTCCCTGCTTAGGTCAGACCACAAATCAGTCTCATTTGAAGTAATTTCTGGAACTGACAACTTCACAGGGATAAAAAGTATAAAAACAAACTTCACCAGAGCTAGCTACAGCATACTAAGTGATGGTATAAAAAGCTTCATACCATCCACAATCACAGACACCAGTGGTCACTATGCAGAAATGCATGCAAATGCCCTGTACAAACACTTAAGTGACTGCATAAACTCTGCTGTACCTGACCAGATCAAAACCAGGTCTTTCTGTAAAAAAAACAAAATTGGATTAAACTTAAAAAATAATAAGATTATATAATAAAGAGAAAAAGTGTTTGTTTGAAGAAGAGCATCGCTATCGCCAGAGGAAGAGTTCACTCCTAAAGCTAAGAAAATCAGAAAAATCAGAAAGTCTTCTAAAGCAAATTAAAAAAAAAAACTAACTGGTTGTAGATGAGATCACTCTTACTACACTGGAAGATATTGCCAACCTGCTAGCTGACATATTCAGAGCAAATGTCATCCTCCCTGCCATCCCCACCACCCACCATCCCAAAATACCTGATGACATCCCTCCTCTCTCTCTCTCTTCAGAGAATAGGTCTCTCTGCACAGATAATATCCCAGGATGTTTACTAAACAATCTAAAACGAGACCTAGCAGACCTACTTGGTGTTTTTTTTAATTATAGCTTGAGAACTGGCTATGTTCCTGCAGAATGGAGAACAGCAACAGTAATCCTCCTGCACAAAGTGGGAGACATCAACTGTCCCTGTGAGCTACAGACTCATAAGTTTAATCAGCCTCATCTGCAAGACCATGGAAGAATTATCATAGACCTTATCAATAAGGACATAGGTGACCTCCAAATGGTGGATCCAACCCAGTTTGGCTTCATTAAAGGTAGATTGTGCTTATTAAATCTGGTAGACTTCTTTCAGAATGTCACCAAGCCATGGATGAAAATAAGACGGTGCACACAGCCTTTATCGACCTTGCCAAGACTTTCAACACAATTCCCCACTCTGGCATCCTTGAGAAACTCTCCCAGATCGGGATTAACCCTTATGTTACCAGATGGCTAGCCAATTGTCTCACTGACAGAACACACACTGTCAATATTGGTGACTCTACCTACACCAGTAGACCCGTCACCAGTGAAGCACCACAGGGGTCTGTACTGGACATTACCATTTGGCATCTATTTCTCAGAGGTCCAGGCCAAAGTAGATTACCTTTGGCTCACCAAGTTTGCTGATGATTGCAAACTGGGAGCAATAATTAAGTCCGCCAGTGATGTCAACATATTACAGGAAGGGCTAACATAAACATATGATTGGTGTCAAAGCCATGGTCTAAAACTGCATGCAAAAAAAAAAAAAAATGCATTATTATTCCCGTTGGCAAAATGGAATTGCTTGCAAATTACAATATTGACAGGCCCTCCCTGAGTTCCAACACAGTGGTGCGAGACATGGGAACACAGGTTGATAGCAGTCCGAACTTTGACCACCAAGTTTCCATCGTGGTAAGGAAAGCCTTCCAACTAGTGCACCTCATAAGCAAAGGTATAGCATCCAGGTCAAGGAATGTTATAAATCCTCTGTACGTGACCCTCATCAGACCACTAATAGAGTATTATTCACCCTTTTGCATGTACCTCACCAGACACATGCAGCAGCTGCTGTGACCTGAGAGGTTTCTTACTAAGAAAATACAGGGACTCAAAAACCATGACCTATGTTGACAGGCTGAAAGCCCTGTCACTTTACTCTCTATCTTATAGGCTGCTGAGAGGTGACTTGTGTCTGGCCTATAGGGCAATCTCCAACTCTGCCATAATGGAAATGCTGCACATCACAAGTCAAAAGGCTGAAGAGTCATTCACTCTAGTGAACTCAACCTAGCCTATGACATTAATAGATCATGCTGGAGAGAGAGAGGTCTCCCAGAGACTGCAGCTTATCTGGAGTATACTCCCTATTTACGTAAAACAGAGCTGCTCACTGACCCTATTCAAATGCAACCTAGATAATTGTATGGGAGATACAGATCCATCCCTGGGGTGGCACCCCATGTCCCTCATGGACAGGGGTAGTTGATCATAGAACTGCTCTGTTCATAAGTTAGTTCTGAGAACTACCCAAAAATGAACAAATGGAGATACTTGGGATTAACTTGGCTAAGGCTTGTAAAGACTCTAGGGCTACTAGCCTAGTAATCTATGAAGAGGAGTGGGAGACCTCTGAAAAAATATGGACATGGGAAAGAAAGAGATTTTAATGTGCAATGTTTATACAAAGAAGAAATCAAAACTAATCAGTATAGAAAAGCAATACCAAAGATATTTGAAAAGAAATACAGGCAACTGCATCTGTATATGGAAAATTTCACAATACAAAAAATAAGAAAACAGTGGGGGGAAAGCAGAAAAGAGGATTAGTTGATAGAGAAGTTAAAGAAATGGAAACTAAAGTTAGGATTACCTGCATAGTGAAGGATTTAGTGGAGAAAATTAATCTCTGGTAATGTCAAAGCATGATGGAATTAGGAGTCCCCAAATTAAGGCGAAATGGGTGTAGCAGTTAGCATCTGATCACTTGGCACATGAAAAATACTGTGGAGCCTTCAGCAGGAAACCAGTACAAAAGTTCAGTTGTAGTTGCACAGCAAGGGAGGGAACAGTGGGAACTCTGATGCAGTCAATGTTGTGGAGTGATAGGCCAGTGCGTTCCCATATGAATGAGCAATGGAGGATGCAGATGAAGAGAATATATGTTGTCCATCAGTTGCAATACTCTACTTAAATCTCATCTCTTCTACTAGTACTATACATCCCACCCCCTCTCCCACAACTGCTTAATTCTCTCTCTCTACTGTTTTGACTCTCCATAACGTTTCTTCCCTACCTTCCATTTGTACCCTTCTATTTACAGTTTCTTCCCCTCTACCAACTAAGTCCAAAGTCATTTAATGGAATTCTGTGGACTCTCCTCTTTTTTTTCCTCTTGGAAATCCACTTTTTTCTTGTAAATTGTGCTATTATCCCTCTTGAATTTATATTAATTCTTAATTGTCCTTATTGCATGACTTTGATACTTTGTACTATATTTCTTGTGTCACGAATGCATGTAGAGCAGATATAAACTCTGTAATTTGTTTATGGAGCGTTTCTCCTCTGAAAATGGACCACCAGCCCAGTGGACTAACCCGGTCAGTAAAAGACGATTAAATAAATATCACAGGAAGATGTTCTAGAACTTTCTGTAGAATGCCCACAGGAAGTAAAGAACAAAAAAGTGCCCTCAGTTTAGAAGAAAATGATCTAAGGGAAGAGTTGCTTGATTTTAATAGAGATGGATAGACATATTGAGATCAATGAAAGAAATAGAGTAAAGAAAGTCATTAAGACTGTTAGAAGTCTGATGAAACTAACACAGTAATCCAGACTATATATATATATATATATATATATATATATATATATATATATATATATATATCACACACACACACACACACACACACACACACACACACACACACACACACACACACACACACACAGAAATAAATGGGATATATTACTGTGCAGCTAAATTACTAACAGTCTTACCAAGAAAACATAGGGCAGTAAGGGTAGGAAAGGGAAGAAATTGAATACTATCATGGTAGTATTGAATAGAGAAAACTATAACGCAGTTAAGACAAGTGTCACTGCTAGAGTATAGAAGAGGGAACACATCAACAAAAATACTTAGAAAGATAGACGTGATAAAAGTAATGTGCAGTATCAGAATAGACCAGGATGTTTTGTATACTGTTGCAAGTAATAAACTAAAGATATCAGCATAGAAACAAAAACTTAGAAATTCAGATAAATATAAAGGAAAAGTACAAAATAAGCAATTCATTGAAGACCAGAAAAAGCTTTATAGAGAATTGGAAAACAAAGCAAAAGAAATAGAAATACCACAAAAAAAGACAGATTTTGGAGAAATATCTATGAAGACCTTGTGGAACATAACAAACATGCTGAATGGGTAGAAGAAGTAAAAGAAACCTTCTTCTTTTGGCTTTTCCCTGTTAGGGGTCGCCACAGCAGATCACCTGTCCGCTCATGACTGGCAGTGGAGTTGCCAGCCCAGCACCCAACCTTCCACAAAAGGCACAAGAAGTAAAAGAAACCATAAGTTCAAATGTACAGGATATGAACTGGGATGAAGTTACGGCCAGAGAAATTGAAACAAAATTAGAAAAGCTCCTAGCTGGAAAACCCTGGGCACAGATGCAGCATCTAGCTTCTGGCTAAAAGTATTAATATCTTTACATGAAGATTTAGTCCTGAGTAACAACTACTTATTTCCATATTCCAAACAGACAAAGCCTTCCATAGCATAACATTCCCATGTGCTATCAGACTGCTGAGCAACAAACCCATAGCCTAACCTGTTAAATGGGTAAACCAACATTATTTATGTGCAATATATCATTGTTATCTAGATAGCTCACTTTACACTTTATTGTGTTTATTTTTAGTATCTTATTTTTGATTTCTATTTCAGTATTTTTAAATTATTAATCTTCCTTCTGTAAACTGTAATTCTTATGGTACGAGCCCGAGTATCGAAATTTCGTGCAGTGACACACACTTTTTACTCTGTGTTGATCTGTATGACAATAACGTTTACTTTGACCTTAACAACCAGAAAAAACAATACTATTCCTTAAAAGTGAATCTGCAAGCTACCCATAAAACTATAGACCAATAACTTCCCTTCTGATGATTTATAAACTGTGTACTGGAATTGATGCTGTTAAGAGATTATAGTCATTTAGAAGAGAACACAGTTATGGAAATATAACAAAAGGGTAAAAAAGAAAGTCATATGGAACAAAGGATTATTTGTTGTTGGTCATAATGGAGAAATGTTAAAAAAGAGTAAGAATCTAAGTATGGCATGGATAGATTACGAAAAAGCCTTTGACATCATCCCATATTCATGTATAAAGGAGTATTTACAAATGTATAAGTTTATATCCTACATTGATCAATTATATTATGGGTGACCATGAAACAGTGGCAAACCACTTTGCTGTTAAACCATGATAAATGACGGCTGATTATCCCGGGGATAAAAATTCAAAGGGGGGTATTGCAAGGTGATTCTTTGTGACCGCTGCTGTTTTGTCCTGCCCTTAACCAAGAATTGACCCTTAACAGATTAGGCTCATAGCCTAGTAACCTGCTGTGAACCTAATGGCCCTATAGCCCTTACAAGCCTAGCCATGCTTATCTTGAGTTGCCCCAATTGTCAGTGTTTGAAGTTTGCAGAGGTAAGGGTCTATAGTAATTAATATCAGTTTCCTCTGTCCAGGTTTGACATGGGCACCACCCCAGGAGTGAATTTACGGTCACACATCCATTGATTTAGGTTGCATTTGAAGAAAGTCAAGGAGGGGCTCCATTTCACATGAATTGGAAGCTTGTTCCAGAGAAGTGACAGTATCTGGGAGATGTATTGATCTCTCCAATGTGACCTGTTTATGTCAGAGGCTAGGTTAAGATGCTTGGAGTGAGTGACCCTCTTGCAGTCTAATTTACAAATGTGTAGCTTTTCCATCAGGGCTGCATCAGAGTCTGCCCTGTAAGCCAGGCACAGGTCACCCCTTAGCAACCTGTAGTAGACAGAATACAGTGACAAGGCTTTGTCTTTCCACGCAAGACTTGTTTTGTGTACCATGTAATTTTTTTGGTGAGAAACCTCTGTGATCTCTCCAATTGTTGCAGTTGTCTGGTGAGGTACATGCAAAAGGGAGCATTGTACTCAGTTATTGGTCTGATGAGGCCTGTGTATAATGGAATTATAACATCCTTTGACCTAGATGTAATGCCTTTATTTATAAGATGTGCCACTTCGGAGGATTTCCTTACTACTGTGGATATGTGGTGGTCAAAGATCAGATCATTATCAACCTGAGCACCCAGATTATGTACCACTGGGTCTACACTTTGGGGAGTCCTATCTATAATGTAATTAGCAGGATGCTCGCTTTCTGAAAGGGAATAATAATGCATTTTTTGCATTTGGCTTTAATCTGTGGCTTTGGCACCAATCATTTGTGTGCGTTAACCCTGTCTGCAGTATATTAACATCATTGGGGGACTCTGTGATTGCACCTAATTTGCAATTGGTGGTGAACTTGGTCAGCCAAGGCCATCCAAGTTGCCTGGACCTCTGAGAAATAAATTATGACATGTAAGGGGCCTAGCACAGAACCCTGTGGTATTCCACTGGTGAATGGCCTTTTGCTAGAGGTGAAGTCACCCACTTTGATAGTGTGTTCTGTCATTGAGACAGTTGGCTACCCATCTGGTAATGTAGGGGTTAATTCCCAATTGGAAGAATTTATCTATAATACCTGAGTGGGGGATTGTTTAACATGCCTTGAGTAGGTCAAGATAGGTGGTATGCACTGTCTTCTCCCTATTCCAGGGCCTTGATGACTTTCTCAAAGAAGGCAACCACGTTTAACAGGCATGATCTAAATTTAATGACTCCGATCTGGGTTGTGTTCAGAGTTTGGAGATTACCAATGCCTTTGTTAAAAAGGTCCATAATGATTCCTTCCATGGCCTTGCAGATGAGGCTAGTCAAGCTTATAGGCCTATAATTCCCAGGGTGAGTTGTTGGTCCCCCTTTGTGCAGAGGCATTAATTACTGTTAATGTCCTCTATTCAGCCAGAACATAGCCAGTTTGTAGGCTGTGCATAAACCGGGATCCAAATGGGTCTTCTAGATCATGTTTTACATTTGTTGAAAGGCCACATGGAATTTTGTCTGGTCCCACTGGTGCCATGTTTTTGACCTTGGAGTGTGCTAAGATGACCTGCTCTCTTGAAATAATAGGCTGAGGAATGATAGCAGGTGCACTTTGGGGGATGACTGGAGGGGATGGGGGGGTGAAGGGAGGGTGAAGTTTGCCCCAAATCTGTCAGCTGGCAGTGCCACAGTGGGTGGTGCTGTCCTCAACTAGTTCAGTGCGTAGGTGGGTATTCCCTTTTAGATTTTAGATGTAGTTAAAGAATGGCTTGTGATTGCCCTTAGCTAAGGAAGCTATTTTTGCTTCATAATTAGCTTTGGAGGACTTGACAAGATCTCTTATTTGTTTAGTTAGAGAGGGATTTTTTCTCTATTGAGCCAGTTCCTGTTGTTCTTGGACATTAGTTTTTTTTTCTTGTTGTATAGCCTTTTTATACTAGGCATATACCAGGGTGGCTTGTTTTTTTCAGCAAGTCCTAATCTGGTCAGGTACAGCCGATTCTATACAACTGCTTAAGAGTTATACAGGGCATTGCTGTACACCTCTGCATAGGAGTCCGTGTTATCTGCATTTGAGGGGGCTTTGAAACTTCTTATACCATTACTTAGTAGGAGATAATTTATCTCTGAAAAATTCTTAAGCATTTTTGAGTTAGTTGGCATGTCTGGTCTTATGATTGCATTGACTGAGACTGATTTATGGTCCGATCTTACCAGGGAGGATATCACACTGGGGATGGGGTACAATGCACTCCCATGTTGGTGAGTACTATGTTCAGGAATGTTGAACCTCTTATGGGTGTGCTGATAAGCTGTTTCCAGAGCATCTGCAGTGACACTGTCCAAGAGCTTCTGAGGCAGTATGTTTGTGGTCGTGTATGTTAACCAGTCAATGGTACGATAATTAAAATCACACCCATGAGTAAGGTGTTGGGCTGTATGGCAAGTGGCTCCAGTAAGTCCAGGTACACGGTATGCTTCTGCACATGAAGTAGCCCAAGAGAGTCGTACTGTTTGACCAGTTTTGAGATGTGTTCATCCTTGATGAAAATGGCTACACTTCTGTCTTGGTACTTTCACATTCAGTTTGTAGTCTGAATGTATGGAAGGCATTGTAGCCCTGCACAGCCGGGATGCTTTTCATGCCTTTGAACCATGTCTTGGTGACTGCACAGATGTCAGCATCTTCCAAAGTGAGAAGTGCTTCCAGGGAGTGTAGTTTCTTGTTAAGACTCCCAGCATTAAGCAGCAGTACCTTGAGTTTATCTAGAGAGGATTTTGTTATGTTGGGAGTCTTTTTTGGCACTGCCTAAAAAAGACACAATAGGGATGGCTATTGCCTTTGCCAATATCTAAAAGCCTAGAAGAGACAGGTGCAGACAATCCCTGACCAAGCAGTGTGACCTGCTGACCATGTCCTCCCAGGCCAACAGATGTTGGATTCCCTTGGACTGACACCAGAAGCTAAACCAATTGTTAGACCATCATTTTTTGTTTGTATTGTGACATCATCCTTGGAGAAGGTAGAATTCTGCTTAAGGTTAGGCTTATAAGGGTCTGTGACACAGTCGGAGAGCTCAGTTATGTGTCTCTTCATATAGTCCAGTGAGGTACTGTATGTCTGAAGTCATTCACCCCCATGTGGAATATGACAGAGTTGTACCAGTACTTGTGGTTGAGTGACTTGAGTGCTTGCGTGACTTGACAGATCCTGGCACCTGACAAGCAGCTAACTGTAACTTGCTCCTTATCCAGTTTGGTGAGGAGGACATCCATGTGTCTCTCAATGGTGTTCCCTATGACTAATACATTAGGTTTTGTGGCGTTATGCCCTATAGGCTTACTTGTTGAGACGTGTCTGTGAGTTGTGTGTGTTATGTGTTGTGGTTGTTTTTTTTTTTTTTTTTGCATTATGTATGTAAATGGTGTCTGTCTGGGAATTCTGTGATCTTAAGTTACTTATGAGTACCTCCGCATATGTGGGTTTGTGTGTCATGTCCTTATTTAAGGTGGAAGTGTGTGTGTGCGCCGACAACCTGTTTGGCATTCGATTTGTCTATGTGAGAATCTTGCCTCCGATTTCATAGTGCAACTACATCCTTCATAAAGTATTTGTTTCAGGAGTAAGTGGTTGTCAGCATACGCAAGGCAATTAAAAAAAAGTGAACAGGCACAGGAATCTGTCTAGTTCTAACCTCACCAACATGAGTGTTGAGGAAAAAATAAAAAAACGGAAAAACTAGTAGTCTTAAAACTTCATTGATGAGCTCAGTCACAATCATTTCCAAAAAATCATGAAACCCAGGTAGTGTTCCAAAGCAACAAGACTTTATTTTGTCACAGACAAGTGCTTTTCAGTAACAAAAAGTCAGAAATACGTTACAATATTGAACATGTCAGTTTTTATACACTTAGAAGTAGATGTGGAAAATCTATGTACTGTTTAATTTTTAAACAACGTATTTCAGGCAAACAATATAAACAGGGCCATCAATCTGTATTTAAGAACGGCAAGTACCCACCCACATACACTACTAGGGTTGCCACCTTTTCAAATGCCCAAAGTGGGACATTTTCTATAGAAATGTCAGAGTTTGCAGGACAAAACATACCCACAGCCAGTACAAAGTGCAGAACATTACTTTTTTGCATAAATAAAGCTTATTCTTATAGCATTTGAGTTGTTTATGCTATTTCATATAACGTATAGGTGTTTCATATACAAAATAGCTGCTTTATGCAACTGTCAAAGAAAACTTAGGAAATATTTTTGTCCTGAAATCTTGGGACATTTGCTATTTTTTCGATTTTTTTTTTTTTTTTTTTTTTTTTTTCACAGAACACAACTGCCCAAAGAAAGACTGTCTCTCGCAAAGTGGGACAGGTGGTAACCCTAACTACTGATTAGATCAAACTAAATCCTAGTTAAGGAAAAACACAACCTATCTATTTGCAACAGACATTCCAAAATCAGGTATTAAGAAAAGCATAACATCCATATAAATAGACTGGCTTTTAACTAAAATTGCTTTCGACTAACTAATACAATAAACCCTTCATCAGGCCTGGGACAAGAACTAAAATCTTTTACATAGGTAGGTAAGTAAAAAGAGTTAACTAGATAGATACAATAAAAACACATGGCTATCTAACAATAAACATTATCTAATTATAACACTATAAATATATATCACTGTATTATCTAATCAGCATCCATCCATGTGTATTAGTGTGCATAAAACTCAGAAAAAAATGACAGAGAGAGGGAAAAAACCTGTCATGACAGTTTACATGTTTACAGCCCCCCCCCAAAAAAAGTTTAAACAATGAAAACCAGTAGAAAAAACACACACAAATACAGAAAACAGTGGATGAAGTAAACTAGCAATGTATAAAAGTGTGCAGGTATGTGCATGAGTGTGCATGAGCATGCACCAGTATGTTAAATGGGAGAATTATACAAAAACTTTGACAACAGGGGCATGAAAAATGTGCGTTTTGAATCTACCATTTAAACATCTGGTGTGATGCAAAAGTGTACTAAATCTAATCAAATCAGAAATGAGGTCAAAGTAACTAAACATGTATGTGTGTGTGTGTGTTAATACACATTCTACACGTCATATTTTTAGTATGTTTGGTACCTCACAAATTCCCCCAAAAAACCTTTGCAGATTGTGAGTTTACGTAAATTCAGTACACTTTTAACCGAGCAATAGTAGTTAAGTCCTGATTTTTCTGAATGCATTTAATTTCAGCTCCCAGCAGAATTTTTTTTTCATCAAAACACCATTGACGTCCCCTTCAAGCTCATCTATCTCCACACAGTCCAGAATGATTAGTTTAAAACCAGAATGTCTGGAGTGTTCTAATAAGTGTTTGGATAAGGCATTCCTCTGGTATTTACGTCTGATGTCAGAAACATGACCTGAAATCCTCCATTTCAGTTTATTCATAGTCTTACCCACATAAAATGCAGGGCAGTCATTACACTTGCTCCTATATACAGTTTTTGTCAGTGTTACAGTTGCCACTTGCTGAAGATCATGCAGGCTTGAAATCTTTTCAGAAAAAGACAGACCCAGAAATTCACTATGTATTTATGTATCACTCAAGAAACAATTTTAACCAATGAAAAAACATGTAATGTATAGCCTAGAGAATTTTGTGTGTGTCTCTCTCTCTCTCTCTCTCATAGAATAAAAACAGGTGACTCAGATTTCTTAGAACAGAAAACAAAACAAAGCAGGTAAAACCGAAAGCAGCTCTATCAGTTGACAAAAAAAAACTTTTTATGGATGATTTTAAGACTATATAGCTCATCAGATGAGGAGCTGAAAGCATAACTACAAGATTGTAAGTAGTAGAAACTTTCTCAGATGTCATTTGGTCTTGATAAATGTGCTTAAGCAGGAAGGCTGCAGCGCAAAGAAAATATCGGTTTGGGACAGGAATGTGATGTAAAGGAACTTGAGCAGGAGGGAGTGTATAAATATTTATGAATTTATGAAAGACTGACAATAAAAAATGAACAGATGTGAACAAAACTCCTTAAGGAATATTTCAGAAGGCTGAAATTAATACTGAAAACATCCTTGAAAATGACATCTAGGAACAAAGTCTAAGATAGAAACCGATTTGTTGTTCTGTTCTAACTTACAGTTTTGGGGGTGATTGACTGGCGTCAACAGGTATTGGATCAGTTGGAAAGGAAAACAAAAAAAAAATGCTTCATGCTCATCAAATGATATATAAAAATCAGTGGGATACCAAGATTATACATTCTTTGTTAGGAAGAGGAATGGGCCTCCTCGATATTGATTACAAGTCATAGGACTGCATACATATCTGCTGACCTCACCTGATCCAAACATAGTGTAAGTTTTAAAATATTAGGAGAACAAGTTTAAGCTGATTTCCATACTTAGTTTAGCAGAAGCATATCAGACAGTGTCAAGCAGGAATGGAAATTAAACCAGATGTAGAGAGAAATCAGGCAGCAACTGAATGTGCTAAAACACTAAAGAATGAATGTAAGGAGAAGGATCGGATGAGAAGGGAATGAATGTAAGGAGAAGGATCGGATGAGAAGGGAATGAATGTAAGGAGAAGAATCGGATGAGAAGGGAATGAATGTAAGGAGAAGAATCGGATGAGAAGGGAATGAATGTAAGGAGAAGGATCGGATGAGAAGGCAAGGAAGGGAGGAAAAAGCATAAATATAGTCTGAAGTACAGAAAACTCCTGGGACAACCTCACGTCGATCAGGATCTGACACACGAATGGTGAAGGAGATGTGAATTTAAACCGAAAGATGAAAAGTTGACAGCCCAGGATAGTGGACTGTGTACACGTTGGTTTACAAAGACCACTGCACATGTGGGAGAAATGGACAAATGCAGCTTCTGTAAAATAGAACTGGAAACAGTTGTACATCTTGTTGCTGGATGTGATATACTAATGCCAGGGGGCCTGTATACTGAAAGGCATAATAATGTGGCAAGATTGTTGCATCGGAGATTGTACAAACATCGCAGTATTGCAGTAGATGAGAAGCACTGGAAACATGAACCACAAAGCATTATAGAGAATGATGAAGTTTGTATCACGTGGCATCACCCATTATCAACAGTTCAAAAATAGATTCAAGAAAACCAGATATTAGTCCATGAAAAGAAGACAAAGGTTGCATTGATAATTGAAATTGCTACACCCAGTGAATACAGTGTCTTATATGTAGAGTGACACAGTCATAAAGTAACAGGATGTACAGGCAGAAATTAGGGTAATGTGGAATAAGGATACCCAGACAGTTCCAGTAGTAGTAGGAGCAGTGGGTCTCAAAAAAAAAAATTATACAACTCCATATGAATTTCAGGAGGAGTCAATTATGGGTACATATGGGTGTTGCAAAGAGCACTTCTCTTCAGAGAGCCCGAGAGATAATGATATTTCTCTCTCTGACCAGTGAGTGGGGCCAGGCACTTGGCTTTGTGGTGGTGATTTAAGCCTTTGGTCACATTAGAAGTGATGCCAGCTATGAGCCGCATAAGGTTTATCTCTCATACTATTTCCTTACATGGATTTATTTCTGAGAAGAATTTGTATGGTAATGAGGACTTCATACTTCATTGTTTCAGTGCAAGTGTAGATGGCTTCTTGTTTAAATGAATTGCTGTGGTAGTTTATAAGGATGGTGACCATTTTGATTTCATATGTTGAAAACGTAAGGTGTCAGTTCAGTCACCTGATGAAGCTGAAAAAAGGACCAAGTCACCGTTTTTGTTTGTGTCTGTTCAGCAAGGTGCCATGAAGATATTTTAGTAAGGCATTTGCTAAAATGAGTACAGCCCTTCTATTCTCAAAAGTGCCAGATGTCTCAAACTTCAGTGACAGAGCTGTGTACAGAAGCACACTACAACTGAAGGTTTGGAACCCTGCTGATTTCTGCATTGTTTTCTAATCGCAGACAAAAACAACATTTTATGAAGATAATTGGTCAGGAAACTGAGACCCTTAAAATAGTCTTTGATGCACTATTGTTTACTGAAGTACAGTTAAATATAGTTCCTTAGAGATATAAATTATTGTAAAGTGGTCTACAACAAACTATTTGGTTACTTTACCTGCTGGTGCTTCAGAGAAATATGCTGTGGTCAAGTTTCACAGCTACGTTCTGTGTGTTCTTTCCTGTTAATGTTTTTTTGATAACTTTGACATTAACAGACATATCCTAACCACAAACTGCTGATAATGGCAGTCACAGCTACTTTCTGTTGTCCTTTATTTGTGTAAAGATATGGTACTATAAAGATAATAGTCTAGACCTAAAGTATTATATGCCCTTCACAGCGAGTCTAGCTAATCCCAATGTTTTTGTATGGGTACAGTCACTTATTTCAGTTGCTATACTACATCTGTGGTGAGGCAGATATATAGAGGCTTATAATTAGATTTCTGATGATGATTGATATGTAGTGCATGGAGTGCTGGGGTTGCTGTCTGAATTTTGGAAAAGCTTCTGGTGGGTTTCTGCTATTTTGACACCTCTAGTCTTCTCTTTAGTACTATATGTAAAAAAGTTGCTGTTAAGATCTAGGCTAATGCTAATGCATAAACAGCAGTCCCTGCAGAACAGCCGGAAGATGCTAATGCTAAAATGTCTTTAGAAGCTGGAAAACACTTCAGACTAACAGACTTTTTTCTGTGTGGTATCATGAACTGTATTGCAGATTGCTTTCGCATCAGGAAAAAGTACACTTTTGGCCACTGTCTGTGAATCAGCACTAAATGTGTAACAGCTCTGCACACTTGCACCTTTTTTTGCAAGTAGTGCTATAGCAGGACTGCTGAAACTCCATGTACTACAAAAATATATATTAGCAGGCATTTCCAGTTACTATTCACTTGGTATGTGTTGTCAAGTTGGATGTCAAGCTTCACTTTACTCCACTGTTGATGGTGAATTTCTTAACATCTATGGCTTGAACCCACAGCAAGTTGGTTATGATTAGAGTTCCGATCATAACCCTCTGTTACTGTGTTTAAGAAACTGATTCACTTGAAAGGTGAATTTCTTGAATTCATTGAAGGATACCTTGAGAAAGACGTATGGTTTGTGACCCAGTCATAATTGTATTTGTGCTTGGGGCCCTTTTCATAGACAGTGTGCTATTCTGTACTGTTTGTACAACATTGGTATACAACACCCCTTTGTGATACACAAAGTCCTAGTGTGTGATGGAGCAATACCCCGTGCATGGTCCTGCACCACTGCACACCACTGAATTCCCAAGAACCATTCGTACGTGCAAATTATCCACCTCCTTGACTGTATGCTGTTTACAAGCCCTAAAATACCATTGTATGTGTTGGTGCCAGTAATGTAAACCATGGGAAACCAGCTACATGTAAAGAGCTCTTGCAATTTTTGTGACTACAGTGATCCCTCCCCACTGCTAGTATGCTTCTCAACATATAGTACTGAAGAGAAGACTAGAGGTGTCAAAATGGCAGAAATCCACCAAAAGCTCCATTTACTTGTCAAGAAAATCCTTACCAGCAAAGGTGTTCCCTACGGTACAAGCAAACCTGTACCACACAAAATCTTGTATCCCCCCCTTTGAAGGTGGAGATCTCCTGCCAGTGGTAGCATGCACAGTATCACATTCTATCATAATCACTCATGTCTGATGTCATCTCTAATCACTGCAAGTTCCTTATGAATTGCAGCCGTTCATGATGGTGGATCACAGTGCAGTAGTGTAAGGCAGGTAGTTAAGGCACAGTATGCCTTATCTAATAACTAACTCTACACAATTACTTGTTAAGGCAGGCGTTTAACGTAATTGTGGCTCTTTAGTGCTGCCATGCTACATAGTGCTGCTTTCTAGCCTGAGTGCAAGAGCATCTAGCATACGTTTGAGTACTAGGTACTCCTATGTGCCATTCATGAAAATGGGGATGTCATTTGTACACCACTTAATAGAAGCTGCCTGTGGTGTACTGGGCATAGTGTGCAAGGTACTTGTCCACATTTACACAATATGTTAATGAATACCAAAGTTGGAAAGGCTTGCTTCCTGGAAAGTTTTCTCCAAAAGTCTAGATTGAAAACATACTTCATAATATTTGCAATATCCTTTATTTACTTTCCTACTGGGGTAAAACACTGATCAGAAATTGACCAGTTGCAGTTTCACCCCATGTTGTGTTTACAAGAACAAACATGACACAATAATGAAAGTTTATGCAGACATAAGAAGATAAGATACAACACTTTGCGGCAGAGAACTGTATACATAATTGGGCATACATTAGGGTAAGCAAATATGAGTGAATGCCAAGCAGAATGTTGGTAGCAGTACTGTATACATAATTACAAGAGTGACATTTCATAAATTAATATGAAATAAGAGTTGAGGTATAGTATTTGTGATGCCCGTGCCCTGGCCCAAGTGATCAAGGAGCCTCAATCCTCACCACTAACACCAGAGGGGGCATCTCATGTATGAGGAAAGCATAACAAATACACACAGTAAAGTGCAATTTCCCTTAAGAGCACACACAGATCACAGTCAGTCCGGGGATGGTCACTCCCTTGCTCTCCAGGTCCCCAATAAGACTCCCCACTGACACAGCTATAGGGTTCAGATCTCATCCAGCTGGGCAAGCTAAAATCTCCAGCACCCTGTCTGTCCTGCCAGTGCTTCATGTCCCTGCCAATGTAGCTCACACACACTTTGAGGTATACAACCACACAGACACTTTTGGGAAGGCTGGCACAGGTTCTCCAGCTGTGCACCTTTTACCCAGACTATATGGTAGAAATCACTGCCACCACCCAGCTAATACTTTTCAGCTACTCAAAGGCCCTTAAAAGGGTGTCCAATTATTACTATGCAATATTATTATCCAATTGGTAGTATAACTAAACAGGCAAGGCTTATTAGAGTGACTTGGTACAGGATCCTTGTGTACATGGAATGTACTCTTAGAGCTTAACTTATCTCTCCACAATCCAGCCACAGTTAAAAGGCTTTAAAATATTTAATAATAATTAAAACCAAAAGATAATACTTTCTACTACACAGTGTAGGTCAAGAGTTCAAAGATAACACAGAAATACTTAAAATAATTCAGTAGTACAGTTCTGACATCACAGAAAAAACACTTAGTCTAATCTTTCTAGTTCCTAGCTATTTCTGAAAGAAAACACAAGTGTAAGATAACTTACATATGAGCAAGACAGTGCTGTGAGTTGGATGGTCAAGACAAAATGCTTAATGCCTTCTGATTCTCTCTGTTTAAATTGAAATTGCAGTTCTGATAAACATTACATCATTCTTCACCCTTCCGGGGTTCCCAGGCCAACAAAAACTGCATCTACATTCTTTTACACCCAAGTAGAAACCAGAGCAATAAAAATACATTTGCATGTTTAAATCTAGCAATCTAACTCTTTGTTAAAACAATAGAAGGAATGTGCTAGCACTGACAAAATGGATCCAAATCTTTAACTTCAAAGGATATGCATGAAATAATTGTAACTTCAAAGGACAGACAAGAAATGCTTATCTTAGCTTACTTTACAGCAGAGGCCAATGTTGTTACATTTTTTTTAAGTTTAACATTTCACAGCATATTCTTTCATTTAAGAAAACAAGTTTGCAGTTTAGCATTCATATTAACAAATGATAGAATTATCTATAAAATTCTATCTGGCTAGGCTGGCAGCCTTCACAGTATTTCTAGGAAAAAGACATAGATGTTGTCTACGAAACAATGCAATATAAAACATTTCAGGAACAAGTTGTTTCCTGGCATCAAAGTCTTCAGGAAGAAAGGGTATTTATGAATTAGCCTCTTTCTGTTCTGGACTAAATCAGTTATTCTGTACTGTTTCAATGACTAGAACCAGAATCATTTTTCTTTGATAATATCACGAGAATTTTTAAAAGTAGCTGCTAAGACCATCTATCATCTTACTTTGTTTATGGACCGATTAAGTAATATGGTAATATTACTTATCAGTTCATAAAAAAAGTGTATTTCCCTAAGTATGGAAGCATGCCTGTCCATAAGGATGGTTCTTTTCTGGAACTGAACAACTACCAGCTTTGGTATCACATCTGTCTAAGGTCCTTGAGAAGTTTGTCCATCAACAGCTCCTGAAATCCGAGTCCATTATCTTCTCAGCACACAGCATGGTTTCTAGACTAATCCTAGCACGAATAAACCACTCATGAAGAGGTTGGGTTGAATTCATTCATTTATTAACACCTAGGTAAGGGAAATTCAGTAGATACGTGCATCTTTTGAAACTGTCAGTTCCTCTAAACTTTTACATATTATGAATTGCTTAGATCTTGGCTCTGAAACATTTGGATATTTTCAGATTATATTAAAGACTGAGTGCAAGCCATCAAATTAAATCATTCACTCTCTCATGCTGGTTAATGTAGACGACACAGGATTCTATCTTTAATCCTTTACTGTTCACATTCTTCATGAATTAAATGGTATTTCACTGCAGTAATAACAAACTTACTCTGCATGCAGATGATTATAATATTGCACCAGGTATTCAGTTTTAGTTTTAAATGTGAACTCATTCAGTTTACACACTTGCAAACTACAGCATCAATTTAAGTGTACAGCTGAGTGATATGCTGTACCTGCTGAAGTTGTTCCACCATGATGGCATCTGCAGTACATCCAGTGGCTTCTCCCAGCTAAAGATTAGTCTCAACCTACATTCTGTGTGTCACTGATGGTTGCCTTATTGACAGCCAACTAAAATTCACTTTGGATGTATTTTATGTGATTGTGTATATATCAAAAACTAGATTGCCTTTATAAAGCTATAGCATTCATGGCAAACTGCCAAATTACTATATGCAAATGTTTTTTTTTCTGCCAACTTTTCCATATTCTGTTCATTTTTTAACTTGCTTCTCACATTCCTGTTATATAAAACAGAACAGGCATATAAAAGAACAGTGCATTTTGGTCATTGTGGCAAGGCTCATTGTTTATCCTTACACCAGCTAAAGTGGCTTAAGTTTGGAAAATATATTGCATATGTAACAGTTACCGTTTGTTTATAAGCTTTTCCACTTAATTTCTGCTCCCTGTCTTCATAAGATGAATTGGTGGCAAACTCAATGAGATAATCATCTACTCTATGGGAGATTATCTCAGATCACTATTATAAAAACATGGACTTGTAATTCCTGGAACAAATTCCCTTTTACCCTGAGATGCATATCAGAAAATGTACAAGTCAAGAAACTTATTTCATATAAATGGAAATGCCTCTGTAGAGTACCACAGTGCAAGCGTAAATTAAACCTCTCTGGTTGTTTACTTTATATATGTCATTTTCATTCTGTCAATAGTCCACTAATGACCAGTTTTCACTTTTCTTCTCTGTATTTTCTACTGTTTAATTCTCTTTTCTAATGTTGCGTCATGACTTCAAAATATAATTGAAGGACAGTATTTTTAGATATAATTTGCTGAATGTTTTTTCCATTCCAACTATTACAAGTTTGTATCATATATATATATTAAATAATTGAATAACAAAATAAGCAGCTGACAGTGCAAACATTAAAAGGAATCTGACGCCAAACTAGAGCTTTTGTTCCTTGCTTAATAAACTAGAGCTTCATCAGAAGTATATTAAACCACAACACTAAACATTAAATAAAAACAATGTTAGTCATGTATCATCAAGCATCCAATCAACCTCTCAAATCAATTGTCTAAAAAATTCTTTAAAATTTTAAAATCCCATTTCCAAACTCGTATGTGATATGTGGGTACATGTATCTAAAAATACTTTAGCATGTATGGGGAAAATATACTTATTTGAAAAAATATTTATAAGGAAATACATATGTAATTGATTAAGATGTTTACTTAAAATAAATAAATATAGTGACAAACTATAACTTTGTAACTGCAAAAATCGTTTGATATTAATGGTCTCGTTAAGACCAGGAAACTGGTCCACTACCAGCCTAATTTGCCACAAACTTTCTCAACATTCTATTAAAGTTTGGTAATCACCACACAGAGAGTCTGAATTCACGTTTTCCAATACAAACAATGATTTGGTTTTTTTTTTAATTTTGACACCCAACCACATGTCTAGCAAGGGCAATAGATCTTTTTTTCTTGATAGCAAGCAAATGTTCATAAATACTTTTGTTTAAAGCTCTTATTGTCTTTCCAACATAAAAATTGCCACATGAACTACAAAAAGTAGGGTAAACAAAATTTACAGTGTTACAAGTGCAACGTTCTTTGGCCCAAATAATTTTGTTGATATGTTTGAACTTAACAGATGAAGCATTTATAACATATCTACACTGTTGACAATGACCACAAGAATAAGTACCTAAATTACAAGATCTGTTATGCACTATAGTCATCATCCCGCTTTCCAGAATTGTTTTAATATTTAATAACTATTCTCTTGTAGGTAAACAAAGGTTTGTTGCCTACAACCTTAACCAGGTCTGGGTTTCCTAAAAGAACCTTCTTATTGTCAGAAATAATAGATCTAATTAAGCCCATTTCATTGATGATAGGAATGGGAAATGCCAGACAATAACTGACACTTCTGTTTGCACTGCCAACTGCTTATTTTGTTATTTATTTGTTTCCTAGTGTGGTGTTGGTTTGATATTTTAAATAATGTTTATTTTGCCTGTATTCTAGATAGCTCCATTCATAATATTACCATCATTTCTCATCAATACTGTAACACAAACCCTTTTTTTTCTGAAAATGTTTTGAAACAGTCTTCCCAAGATTCCATTGCATTCCAGTTGGACTAAAATAACTGAATGAACGAAAGAATGTGCATGAAACATCAACTTTGAGCACATAATTATAGTCTGAGAATGATGCATTTCACCACCACTTTCTCTTTCATGCATATGCTTTTTGGGTACAAGAGGAATATCTTGCATAATCCTTGCATGCATTAGTTTCTTTCCTTCCTTTATGTCATGTACTCTGCTTTCCCCATGCTTTTATTTCCAATACTAAGTTGGTGGACTTGCAAAGAATAATCATGTCTCCCTTTAGCTGAGAAGCAAGTCATCAATAGTAAAATTTTATAATTGATGTAAATAGCAAAAACATGCTACAAAGTAATTGTTTTTGCTGGGGGGAGTGGCTATTGCTACTGACCTCCCTCATATGGGTGCTTTGCCTCACACCCTCAGATTTCTATGCATATGAACTATGAGGTCATGAGATCACTCAAACTTGCCCCCCCCCATAAAGCTCACCTTTTCTGAGTCCTGTAAGATGTCACATCAGATAAGGGAAGGAATACAGTAGTGCTCCTTTACATTATTTCCATCCTGTCCTATTATTCTGATTATGTTCTTTATTTACCTTTCGGCTTAATCATGTATTTTTATACTCAGGCTGGATTTGTATTTCTTTATCTTAAAATGTTGCATCTGTTGCTCCCTGTCCCCAACCCTTTCTCTTGTCCATCTGTTGGTCTCAGTCTCTAATATCTCCTCTTTAATCACTGCTTAGTCCTGTAGCAGTGCTTTGCATTAGTCTGAGGGCTGTCTTGCTTCAGCTCTTACTGTTATCCTGCATTTCCTCAAGGAGCAGTTACTGGATATTCTGAGATCACAAGATTTTGAGTGTACTGTTTAAGACTATTCTGTGCTATTTTTGGGAGTTTCCTTCTCCATTACTGTTGTGTGTGACCATAGATTCAGTAGACATAAGTTTGGGATAGATCTTTCTCTCGCATATAGTGAGTGCAGTGGAAAAAAAAAGCTTTTTTTTTTTTCTGTGCACATGAAATGTATGAATGTCAGGTAGATGTGTGTGTTGTGTCAGTTGTGATTTTATGAGCTTTTTCTAGAGACTGTGTTGTGATTGTTTACATTAGAAGCTCTTAGTTAATATTTACTTTGCTTCTCCAGGGCATTCTAACATGATATCTTGCCTTACTGTTACCTGATTTTTTTTCAGATATTTTTTGTGTTCTGCTTGGGAACTACATGTGCTGTTTCTTAGGATTTTACAATTTTGTATGTATGTTTTCTCACCCAAAAAATGTGTTCATTGTTTTCAAATTGGTTTATTCTTACTTGTGAACTTTTGTGGTTTTGTAATCACCTTTGTGTTCACCTTTTCCTCATTATTTTCTTGTTCTTATGACTGTTAAACTTCCCCTTCTATTCATTCTTTAGGCATATTTGCTTTCTGAAGGGCAGGAGGCCCTATAGCTTATTTGTTCCTCCCAGGTCAAAAGCCAAGTGGAGGAAAGTGTTGTGGTCATTCATGAGGATAGAGGTTTTCTTTTAGTCACTAACTCCATTGAGTATATCAAGTAAGCAACTCCAGGGCTGGGTGTATATTGGGGATCAGCAGGGAAATGTCCGTTTACACAGTCAGTGTAACAACACAGGACTACCCTGCCTCTTGAATCCAGCACTCTCCTGTGGTCTCTGGTCTATAACAGTGAATTTACCATGTGACCAGGCACTCCCAGAAATACACTTCACTTCACACTCCCAAAGAGAAGTGAGTCTACCAAGACATGTCACTGCTGTTCTTTTCCTACCAGTTGAAGTAAGCAGTCTAGCTCCAATCAAGTATTTTTTGGCTTGGTTATAGTCGGGGCTAATGGCGCTGGCATTCATTGTATTCCCTTTTACCACTGATGCATCCTGAAGAAAGATAAAATAATTCAACCATGTTTGCCTTGGCAAAGATGATGGAATTAACAAGTGTTCATCATTGGATCACTGTTGCAGTAGCGTAAACCTATATGGGACATAATCCTGCCAAGGACTGGACATCTAGCCATTATATAAAAGCTGGGCACATTCCTTGAGCACAGTATGTCCACTGAAGCAAAAGATCATGCTAGTATTAAAGGAGATATACAGTTGCCAAAATTCAGAGTTTTCTTGCTATTAACGAAGACCGGATGTAACAGGACATATGACAAGTACAATTTCTAAACCTATCTTATAACAGAAAAGGGGAGGAAAGAAACTGTACCCCAGCCAAAGGACAGTAGCTAAGGAATAATACATAAAATAAGAGAAATGAGAAGGGAGATGGAAGGTGGGTGTTAGTAATGCAACAATGAGGTATTCAAACAAGTACTGCTATGGTAAGTTTACTTTACACAGGTGTGCTACACTCATAATTTGATCACTGCTGCAGTAGAGAAATGCTATGCGATATAATTGCCAAAGCTTAGAATATATCTAGCAAATCCTGTTGTGGAAAAAGAATCGGTCCTCTAATGTTTAATGAATGTTTGAACATGGGACCAGATTGCCACCTGCAGAATGGCTTTAGTGCCCACCCTTTTCCAAAAAGCCCCAGAAGTAGACACAAGTCTACTGGATTGGGCTTTAACTTTCAGTGTCTGGGGATTTTTCCATGATGAGAACAGCAAAATTGAATGACCTGCTATTGTCTGTATTGACACTGGTTGTCCTTTCTTCTTGTCTTTATAGGAAATAAAGTTGACCCACAATTCTAAGCAGTATCTGAGCTGTCTGTGGACCTCCTGTGAATGTAGTATTCTTTCTCTCATTTTTAGGTTTGGGGAAAGAATACAAGAAGGTGACTAGACTGATATCATGTTAGACATCAATGTAGGGTTAGTTCTGCTTTACAAGATGGCTGCACACTGTGAGTAACAGCTTAATTTCAGCTCTCCCAGCGTGAAAACAGAAACTCAGAAAAGGCAGCCAGTGAATTTGCCTTTTTTCATTATATTTCAGTTACTGGTTAGTAAGTGCACTGCGTGGATGCCGGCAAAAAAGAAATTCAGTAAATCTGAAAGAAAATCAATCACAAAAGGTGAGGAGAAAATGGCTGGGGAGAATCCTGCAGTTCTTCAGCAAAAAGCTGTTCAAGCTCCAGCTTTGGTGCAATACATGACTCCAGTATCTAGAGGAAAAAATAAGTCAGATGTGCTCAGAACTGATTAAGATAAAACACTGAAGGAGTATATCAACTCAAATAACAAAAAGCTAGAAAAAATGGATGAAGCTTTAAACAGATATTCAGATGAGCTGATAAAACTGCAAAAATCAGAGGTCAAAATGAAGAAAATGCTGGCTAAATGAGACTCCTCAAAAAGAAATGTTTAAAAAATGGTAGAATTAGGGGACAGAACACACAGGGAATACCTGAGATTTCCTGCTGTACCAGAAAAACTGGATGGAACAAACTGTATTAATTTTATGAAAGCACAAAAAAATGGACAAGTATTCCACAGTAGGAGCTGCTAATTGAAAGGGAACATCATGTGTATGCCCCAAACTGGCCATGAGAAAGCAGCCATGACCTCTAGTAGAAAAAATGCAATCCTACCAGCAGAAAATGTTGATTCTGACAAAAGTCTGGTAGAAAGATAAAGCACTAAAAGTTGAGACAACAGAGGATTTGTGGAAAATGATTACTCATTGTACACCAGGCAGAAGAGGAGTAAATCTATTCCAGCAACTGTGGAATGTCAAGAAGTCTGCTCTCAAGTGAGATTCAATGTGCTGGATCCAGCTATCTTCAGAATATTTTTCCTGGAGGGTCCAAGTCATTCTTTGATGCAGAACATGCTAAGGAGGAAGTACAAAATTTGTCCAACTAAAAGTGAGCTATCAAACAGATGGGGATTATGCTCCTTATTCTTCTGATAAAGTCCATAGAGAGACTATGCCAGCAAAACCTTTTCCAGTGTTCTAAAGGGAAATGCTTGATAGAAAAAAAGCACAAGAGTTAACTAGAAGAACCATGAGTACATTGGAAATGAACCAGCAGCTGGTTTTGGGAGATGGAAACCAGCAGGAAGGAAACCAGCAACATGGAAATTGTTGAATAGATCTACTGCAGGATTACAGAGCATTAATTACATTTGTGAAGTAGAACAGAACAAGAAAACCTGGAAATATTGGACTTTTTGACTTTGCTAAACTTGTAGGGGACTCCAAAGCACATGTCCTACTTGATGTCATTAATCTTTTAGGAGAGGGGCAGAGGAAGGAAAGAGCTAACCAAGTAAAACAAAATTTTAGTATAAATTTTATAATACGTTATGTATAATGCATTCTGTAAAGTGAAGCTTTTTCAGTTATTTTTTTGTGTAACAGGGATAATAAACTAAACAGGTGACCTTATTTTTTTCCTTTCCTTCAGTTTTAAGAAATGTAGGCATGCAATGTAAAAAAAAAAAAAAAGCCTGGACAAAAGATCATGATGCAAAAAAAATTGATATAAATTTTCTTTTTGTTTTGCATGGGGAATGACTGGATTGAGGCCCTTGTCTTGAATTAATAAGTTTTAAGGGGAAGCAAATAAATAAAAGAACACTGAATAAAATGAATACTGATATTGTTTCCCTGTAGCACATAAATGTTAATAGTACAAAATGTATAGTGGAACGTAACTGTGTATCTGGTCCTCATTTTTCTATGGGGACAATCTGATAAGGTGGCAATAAAAACAGAATACTACTTTTTCAGTGCCCAGGAGGTAATGCTTTCTAAAAGCATTTAAATTTTCGTCATCTAGCAGTGAAACAAATGCAAGACAAATACAGCACTTAGTGGAAGTAGAAGCACAGACTGATTCATGCATCTTAGCATTGATAACCTTCATTATAGGTTAATTTAAGCCTGTGAGTGTGGCTGTTAGTCATTCACAATTGTTCCTATTAGGAGAGTTAAACTTCATTATTTGAAGTTGTACATTGTTTTGTGTGTTAGTATTAAGTTAATAGATTTTAGGGTGTTCTGGAGGTGTGTTTGTTTTTAGCTTTTTTTCTTTTTGAGCTTTTTCATTAAAACAAAACGTTAAGTAAGATGTGATGTAGATTCAAAAGGACACATCAAGAAACAGCAGTAAAAAATGTCAACCTGCCAAACAGTGTATGCATGTAACACAAGCTGAAACTAGACATTTAAAAATGTGTTATACATAATGGGTGTTAATAAATGGGAATAATAACTTATCGTAATGTCACATTCCTTATCTTTAAATGTGAATGGCTTCACAGACATATACAAAAAAGAGTAGTGAACTAGATTAAGAAATGTGCGATGCAAATAGCTGTGCTACAGGAGACACATTTGTAAAGAACTGAGCATGTGAATTTGATCAAGAAAGGAATTCGGGGTGGTTATTCAGTGGAATATGGGAGGATTACACTGGCATGTGTTTATATTCCTCCTAAGACTGCTACAATAGAGCTTATAATTCTGAAAGAGAATCTGCTTTCAGCAGGGAATATTACTTGTAGGTGGGGACTGCAATGTGATTTGCAACAGGGAGGATGTAGAAGAGAAAATATAACAAAAAGGTAGCTTTCAAAAGAAATTTATGGAAATGTTTGGTATGAAAGATGTGAATTCAGTAGTAGAAGTTCAGAGAGAATTTACATATTATTCCCCAAAATACAAAAGACTGGGCTAGGCTAGACAGAAATTATACTTCACAGGAACTTTTGTATTTAATTGAAAGTTTTGACATGCATCCAATAACTATTTCAGATCACACACCAATAATAACTAAAATAAAAATGCAGGGTAATCAAAAAAAAATAACCACTGGTACTTCCCCACCTAAGTGTTAAGGAGAGAGAAAGAATTATTTAGAAGGACTGACAAAGGTTAAAGTATTGCAGAATAGGGAGAATCTCAAAGAACAAGAGGAGGTGCAATTGCAGGGTCTATATTATGCGATCGAATAGCGAAATGTTTGAGCACGTAATAACTGACCCCTAAATATCAAACCGTCACAATGTTGAATGGTTCAGTGGAGATCTCCGTACAGAGCAGACCTGGAAGTTTTCCATTGTCTGCACTGTAGTGTGATTTTGGAGTTGCTATATTTAAGTAGCAGGGGGTGCAGGGCCACGTTTGACCACATAATATAAACACCAATTGCAAAATACTAAAGAGAAAATAAGGGACTACCTCAGTAATATGCATGAGTTTAGCAAGATTGCTATTAAGAGTTTTTTCATAATAATGTCAGAGCTCAACTTTTTAGCACAACAGCTCAGGCAATAGAAAATAGAAAGGGCTGTTGCCAGGCTTACGAAGCCTATAACAAGGAAAGTAACCAGAGCTCCTGTAGCGGTTTTAGAAATATTTCTTAAAATGTTATGAAAATATGTACAAATAAAATGTTTATGGAAGAATTAAATATGGCAAGGCCAGAGGAGGATAAGACTATATTACTAACAAGATAGAAGGAGATGAGATAAAAATGGTGAATGTATAATTCATTTACAGGGAACTGTCCAGGAATAGATGGTATTCCTGTTGAAGTTTGAAAACTAGAAGGGAAGAAAGTAGCAAAAATCTGGATTTTTAACAGTATTTTAAAAGGAGGAGAAGCACCAACATCCTGGTAGAAAGCAGTAACGAATACCTAAAATTTGGTAAAGACCCATCAGATCCAGTTTCATATAAGCCAGTTTTGATTATAAAGTATTTATGCCTATAATGGCTAAAAGAATGGCAAAGGTGATGCCAAAATTGATAGATATGGATCAGTGTTGGTTTGTGGAGGGGAGGCAAACATTTGACAACATTAATAGAACAATGTTGATCCAGAGGTAAGCAGAATGTAAGAAAATACCACTACTGTTGGGTAGGTCTTGACGCAGCAAAAGCATTTAGAAGAGTAATCTTGTATTTTGAATAGGGCAATGGAGGCATTAACATTCCCTGATAAAATAATAATGTTAGGAGGATGTATGAGGGATTGGAGGCATAAATTGGGTTGGGGTGCAGTTTCTGTCTGATAAGTTCTGTTTGAGTAGAGGAACCAGGCAGGGGTGTCCTCTTTCTCCTTTTGTTATTTGCATTGTATTTAGAACCACTGACAAAGAAAATAAGAGACTCCGGAATTCAAGGGTATAATTGGTATGGTAGTTAAGATAAGTTGGCTTTATTTGCAGATAATATTTTATGCCTGATAAAAACAGGGAAGGACATTTCAGTCTTGTGGAGCATTCCGAGACGGTTTCAAGTCTTTTCGGGACATAATATAAATGAAGGTAGAACAAAGGCAATAGCTGCAAACTATGTACCCACACACAAATTGGTTCGGCAGTACCCATATTTATGAGGACATGATAAAATGAAGTACTAAGGAGTATGGATTAAAAAATATTCTGTTATAGCAGCTAAGGATATGTGGGGAGAGACTAAACAAAAGATAATAGAAAAACTAAGAAATTGAAAGCTTTGCTTTATAGATGTAGATAGCAAGATGCAAGCAGTGAAAGTATTTTTAGTCCCATTAGTTTTACTCGGGTCAGGCATATTTTTATCCTCCAGAGGAGGATTGCATTAATAAAGAGTTGAAGGATATTATCTGGGAGAAGAAGAGGGCAAGTGTCAAGTGGGATAAGTTGACTCTTCCAATAGAACAAAATGGTTTGAGATTATGTAATTCAGAGGGGTGTTTCAGAGCTACACCGTTAAGACTCCTATACCTAGCACAAGCAAAAAGCTATAATTTGAAGTGGAAAGGGATGATGATGATGAAATTGGGGAAGCTCAGGAAAAAGGAGACATTGATTTTGGATGCATATCCTTAAGGAGAATAATGATAGCCATACAGAACATTATATGTGAAGTTGTTAAATCTCGCCGTTTATTCTCACTGATGGGTTTGGAGCCAATCCTCTGCTCCGACACGGCTGATAGCAAAGCTCAAGGTTTGCCAGTAGCTTGAGACAAAGCCCCTTATCCCACAATGCACCGCTGGAATTACCTCAGATCTACTTTGCCGTGGCAAGAGAGACCTCTGTGATCCAGTTAGCTTGGACCATTTTTGATAAATTGCAAGTTTTAAAAAAACTTTTTTCTTCTCTTTTTCAGAGATTATTCTTATTTAGTGTGTGTGTTTATTGTTAAAAATAATAATAGTTTAAAGTAGGTTAGATTGTAGAGATAGTGCCCTGTGTTGGCTTAGTTTTTCTTAGTGTTTGGGCCCTTTCTTAGCCTGATTTAGTTTTACTTGTTTAGTATATTGTGTAGTGTGTGCTTAGTTAGCCCTGTATTTAACCTTTGCAGGTTAATTTTGTGGTGTGTCTCTTCATAATATGTCAGATGGGAGAGAAAAGTCTCACCCCAAATTGGGGTTTAAGAAATGTCCAGATTGTGGACAGAAAATATCTGTCACGGACGGACATGTCCAATGTGTTTACTGTCTGGGGGCTAAACACCTCCAAGACTCCTGCAGTATTTGCCACTCTTTTTCATCTAGGGTTCTTTTAGAGAGAATGAGAAAACTCATAGATAGGGGGTTGCTGCAGCATACTTTCTCTGAGGCGTTGGGTAGCCAGCACTTTTTATAAATCTTCAAAATCTTCTGATTCTAAATAAACTACGAAGGCAAAGAGATCAGAGGGTACAGGGTCATCGATTCCACAGAGGGTACAGGGTCATCGATTCCACAGTCCTCTGAACATTGTGTTCCTTTGGTTTGGAGCCAGATCCTAGTCTTGGAGCCGGTCTCTGAGGTTACCTCATCTCCTCTGCTCCAGTCAGCACCTTCGGTGCATTCCTCAAAGTCTTTGGTCAGCCTCTCTGATATGGATCGGCTAGTGCAGAAGCTTCTATGGGCACCAGGACTTGCTAAATTGTTGTCGGCCCCAACTACTTCGTTGGAGCTGAAGACCATTGAACCGGACTTGACTTCTCCTCCGAGCCATACTGGACTCTCGGAGCCGAAGGAGCCCGAACCGATAGATCTGATATTGTTAATCCTCATTCATTCCTTATATATGGATATCTGTTACGAGCTCGGAACTGAGCCGGCCATTTTCCAAGCTTGCGTCAGCTTCAAACTCTCAAGCTAAACTCTTACCACAATTCCCCTTTCCCTGTTACCCCAGATTTCGTTTGCCGCGTTGCCATCTGGTCTTGTCAAGCTACTTCTCTTGAGCTAAGTACAATCAATTGCTTAATTGCTTTACAAATTACTTTTCTGTCAGAAAAGTTAATATTTTATTATTTCTTGCCCTATCGCATCTAGCATTCATAATTTCAGGTTTTCTTCTCTGTCCTTTACTCACTCTTTTTACCGCGAGGTAATTTCTCCTTACTATCATTGGTAATCCCTTTCCTTTCTTTCTCATACCTTCGGGTACTCTCTTGTACCATTGGTGGTACTTTTCTTTTTGTTAATATGGCAGATAAAAAGGGTAGTCCGGTGTTTAAGTGGTGTTCTGATTGTGGACACAAACTGCCTACTTCTGATGCACACTTTGTGTTTATTGTTTGGGAGCTTCCCATTTGTCTGTTGAACCACCTTGTACTATATGTGAAAACTTTTCTAATAGAACTTTGTTAGAAAGGAAAAATAAAGTGATACTGAAGGGACTTCTAAAATCTCCCTTTTCAGAGGCTATTTCTGGGTCAGAGGTCTCAACCCCTCCTAAAGCCCATAAGAAAATGCAGGTTTCTACTAAGCCTAAATCCTTTCCTTCATCCCCAGCTGGGGACTCTCAACAACCAAAATCTAAAAAGGCTAAAATTTCGTCTCTGGAGCTCTCTGTCAGCCCCAATGCTTTCGGTGCCCACACCTTCAGCACCAAAGCCTTCAGCTCCATTAGTGATTTTGGCGCCGTCCTCTCCTGCAGCCTTCTATCGGCACAGAGGGGCTTCTCGGTTCAGACCTTCACCACTATCGGCACTGACCATTCAGTCAGCACAGACCTTGACCGCGTTGGCTCTGAGATCTTCCTCTGAACCGAGGCCTTTGTCGGTTCCAGGTTTGGCACCGATGCCTGTGTCGGTGCAGACAATGACATCGGCACTGATGACTTTTTCGGTGCAGACTACAGTAGTTCAGTCTTTCTCAGCACCGTTGTCCTTGGTGTGATCAGATGAGATGGGCACCAAGTCTGCCTCTTTTGTGGACAGGCCTGTTTCTCCCTCAGTCTCTGTGAGGTCCACTAGAAGTCTTTCTGAACATGATGTGTTGCGTCTTGTGGACCAGGCATTCTTGGCCAGAGGTATTCCACCCCCAGGAACTATCCTTCCTTGGGAGGTGATCACCCATCTCCAAAGACACCCTCTTATTCTCCTCCTTCATTGCCTTTGAAGTCCATGGATATAGTACAGTCTTCCCCTTCTGTGGTTCCCTTTATGGATCTCACTAAGGAACCGCAGTTGCCTTCGTGGCAGGAAAGTTTTGCTATGACTCAGGATGTCAGCTGTGATACGCATAGCTTGCTGCTCCACAGCCGTCCTGGGACATCGAGTCGGCAGGCTGAGCCACTTAGGGGAGGAGTGCCCCCTGTCCTTGACATACACTCCTCTCTGGGGGGAACAGCCTTCCAACTGATGGAGAAGGCTTTTGCTGCTACCGGACTGTCTATACCTCCGCCCGCTTCTGGTACACTGGTTTCACAAGTCGCACCTAGTGGACACCGGGTGCAAGGGCCTCAGGACATATTCCCTCAGGAATCCCCTTTTCCATGGTCTTCCCCAGCTTCTCCCGCTGAGGAGGTCCACCGGAAAAGTTTGTGTAAGAGGAAGCACATGGACTCCACAGAGGAGTTTCTCACCGAAGACACAGATTTCGATAAGGGGGAAGGATACCCTCGGTCACCTTCTGTGGTATCATTTGGTGATATCCTTGAAATCCTGAAACAGAGAGGTGACTGGCAGCCCTCTAATCTGACCCCTGAGGAATCTGTATTCCTGCAGGCTTTTCACACCCGGCCCCCTACCTCCTGGGTTACTCCACCTGCCATTGAACTTGCCAAGTTCATCGTGCAGCATGCTTGGACGGCCCCTGATACTGTTGAAGCTATTCCCCGGAGGCCAGATAAGATCTTGTCCCCTCCTGCTTCAGATCTCCATTGGTCCAAAGGTCTTCCTATAGATGCTTTGGTGGTGGTGGCTGCAGCAAAAAAGGATCTGGCAGAAGAAGAAAACCAGACTGTCTATCCACTTAACGGAGAGTCCCTGTCCCTGGGCAGAATGGGGAAGCGCACTTTTGCTTCAGTGACCTTTGCTATTAGGTCCTTGAATTATATGGCGCATTTTACCAGGCTTCAAAGGGATCTGGTTTCTGAGCTCTCTGAAACCTTGGCTGGTGCAGTGTCTGAGGTCCGTGACAAAGTGTCCTCTCAGCTGGCCACCATTGAGTCTATATCTAACTCCTCTATGCTATTGATATCTCACGCATCAGAAGGAGCAGCTAGAGTGGCGGGTTCAGCTGCAGTCTTGAGACGACATGCCTGGATGTGCTTGTGCAACTTCGCGCAACCTTTTAAGTCTTCCTTTCTTAATGCCCCCATTGAGCCCTCCTCGTTGTTTGGGCCCAAAGTTAAAAGCACACTGGCCAGATGTGAACAAGACAGTAAGACACTTTCTGCAGTAGGTGTCTGTTATTCTTCCCCTCAACGTGCTTTCTCCCTTAACCAAAAGAGTGGGAAGATATGGTTCAAGAAATCTCCAGGTCCTTTCCATGACACACAGCCCAAATTCTCCCCCTGAGGCAGAGGGGGAAACTCACAGGGAAAGACGCTCCTTTTGGGGCAGAGGGGGGGACCGCGTAACCAGGGTTCCAGGGATTCTTTCCCTTGTCAATCCTACCAGTGCTCTTGAAGAGTGGTTGGGGGACGTTTCTTTTTGTACCCTTCTGCCTGGCTAACCATCACCATCGATTTTTGGGTACAAAGGATCATAACCAGAGGTTATCATATTCCCTTTGATCTTTGTTCCGTCCCTTCAAATAAATCTTCCTGACGTTCCACCCAGTCAAAGGGAAGAAGCAGCTCAAGAGATAGGAATGCTGCTAAGAAAAAGAGTCATCCAAATAGTCCCTCCAGACCAGATAGGATCCGGATTCTACTCAAGACTATATTTGGTGCCAAAGAAAACCGGGGACTGGAGACCAATTTTGGATCTCAGTGTATTGAACAAGTTTGTGAGAGTACAAAAATTCTGGGTGGTCACAAATATCCTCCCGCTTTTGGAAAAAGATGATTGGATGTGCTCTATAGATCTTCAAGATGCGTACTACCACATAAAGGTGGACAGGCCATCAAGAAGATTTCTGTGCTTCTGTGCGGGAGCCAGTCACTACCCATTCAGAGTACTGCCCTTCGGACTCTTCTAAGCCCCCAGAGTGTTCACAAAGTGCATGGCAGTTGTCACAGCTCACTTGCGACTTCAAGGATTCCAGGTGTTTCCGTACCTAGACGACTGGCTCATTTCTGCCCCCACCAGACATCTACTGAAAAAAGGCTGGGCATAACCATAAACTGGCAGAAATCCAATCTCACCCCATCTCCGTCGACAGAATTCATAGGGGTTATCTTGGACACAAAAAACTGCAGAGCTGCTATTCCAGAGCACAGAATTTTAAGGATAAAGCAA
This sequence comes from Protopterus annectens, assembly GCF_019279795.1. Classification (NCBI taxonomy): domain Eukaryota; kingdom Metazoa; phylum Chordata; order Ceratodontiformes; family Protopteridae; genus Protopterus; species Protopterus annectens. The sequence continues at coordinate 741,082,507 of NC_056743.1, forward strand.
CAACAAATTCCAATCCTTTCAAAGGAAAAATCCATGGCTCACTCAGTTCTACAGCTGTTGGGTTCCATGGCAGCCTCCATCACCATTGTTCCCCTGGCCAGGTTTCACATGAGGCTTCTACAATGGCTACTGCTCACCCAATGGTATCCTTTTCAGCATACTCTTTAAGCCATGATTCGAGTAACCCACAGGTGCAAACAGGATTTAAACTGGTGGATAACACACAATCTCTCTCAATGGTCTTGCCCTTTTTCCCCCCCAGAAACCCAAGGCCACAGTGACCACTGACGCCTCCCTGATGGGGTGTGGGGGGGCTATGTCAGGGATGGACAGTCCAAGGCACTTGGTCCCAACCGGAGGCCCATCTGCATATAAATGTTCTAGAGCTGAGGGTGGTGCTTCTGGCATTGCAAGCATTCCATCCCCTGCTGCCGTCTGGAACAATTGCAATTCAATCAGACAACATGGCAGTGGTCTGGTACATCAACAAGCAAAGTGGAACCAAATCTTACCCCCTTTGTCGAGAGGCCATGAGGATATGGCAATGGGCGATGGCTACCAGCCATTTTCTTCTAGCAACGCACATTCCCGGGAGTTTCAGTGTGATAGCAGGCAGACTGAGCAGGTGCATTCTGCAACCTCACGAGTGGCCCCTGAATCCCTTGATAGCGGCGGAGATCTTCCACCACTGGGGCCATCCTTGCTGTGAACTCTTTGCATCCCCGGCCAACTACAAATGCAGCAACTACTTTGCCGTGATTTCCCCTCTGGAACAGTCACTCAGGGATGCTCTAGTCCACGATTGGCCCTCAGGTCTTCTCTACGCATTTCTGCCCTTTCCTCTCATTCCCCATTTTCTGAAGAAAGCCCGGCGGTTGAAAAGCAAGGTAATCCTCATAGCCCCATATTGGCCATGACAGATTTGCTTCCCATTCCTTTGGCCTTACCTACTAGATCGACCATGGATCCTCCATCCAATCCCGGAGTTGATCTCACACCCACAGAACCTGATTCATCCCAACCTGAACAGCCTGAAGCTAATGGCTTGGCTACTCCAATTCCTTTGATTGCCAAGCAGAATGATTTTTCTTTACCAGTACATGATATTCTCATTGCTTCTCATAAGTCCTTGACAAGAATTACTTATCTGAGCAAGTGGAAAAGATTTACCTGTTGGCCGAAAGATAAAAAAGTAGACCCCTTTTCAGCACCAGTGTTGATAATACTAGACTATCTGGCTGACCTGTTTCAATCGGGTCTATCGGCCTCTACCATTTAGAGTTCATTTGGCTGAAATTTCTAATTTTCATGAGGGTGTCAAGATTCCTCTCTTATGTCCCATAAGTTGTGCAAGACAGTCATAAAAGGTGTGAATCATCTGAAGCCACCTTTTAGAGAACCTGTTCAACCACGGGATTTATCATTAGTTCTACAAGCTCTGACAATGGCACCTTTTGAACCAGCCTCTTCTTGCGACCTCAAGTATTTGTCATGGAAAACCTTGTTTTTGGTCGCTTTTCCTTCTTCCAGACGTATTTCTGAACTTCAAGCTTTATGTATCAAGAGTCCATACTTGATTTTTCATAGAGATAGAGTGTCTCTGAGGACTAATCCATCATTTCTGCCTAAAGTGATCTCTGAAATGTCCATTAATCAAGCTATTGAATTGCCAGTTTTCTTTCCCAACCATTCAAACAGAGGAGAGTATTGCCTACATACCCTTGATATACACAGGCAAATCCGTTTTTACCTAAACAGAACTAAACCCTTTCGTAAATCTGACCAGTTATTTTTTGGCCTTTTCTGGACCTAGATTAGGATCGGCTGTTGCTAAGGTCACATTAGCTAGATGATTGAAGGACTGTGTGACCTTTATTTACACACAATGTAATATTTCGTTGCCTACTACCATGAAAGCTCATTCAACAAGGTCGGTGGCAACTTCTGCTGCCTTCCATGCCAGAGCTTCTTTACATGACCTCTGTGCAGCTGCAACTTGTGCTATGCCTCATACCTTCATCAATCATTACAAATTGGATTTGGCCTCCAGGGGAAGAGCATCTTTTGGTTCTATGGTGCTCAGGAATGTCCTTCCTTGAGAGCCTCCCAGGAATAGAGGTAGCTGGGGACTCTGTCCTATACGTAAGGAATGAACAAGGATTAACAATGTCCGATAAAGAAATTATGTCTTACCATAATGTTCCATCTGTATTGTTGATCCTCGTTCAGTCATTACGACCCTCCCTCCTTCCCCCTCCTGTGGTTTCTAGTGGATCTCACCATCCAGTTCTCTTAGGTTATTTGACCAAAGGTAGCCTCTACCTTCCTTAACTTGCAAACTCAATCTGAGGTAACAGGGAGAGGGGAATTGTGGGTAAGAGTTTAGCTCGAGAGTTTGAAGCTGACGCGAGCTTGGAAAATACTCGGCACCGATACCCATACGTAATGACTGAACGATGATCAACAATACAGATGGAACGTTATGGTAAGACATAACTTCTTTTTGTCGAACCTATGGAACCGAGACCCGCACCAGTGTAATCGGTTCCATCTACTCGGACGTCCAAGGCGCCGACTGAGGACACTAGGAACCGACACTCTCCTGTCGGGTCCGGGTAGGAGGATAATTGGACAGATTTGTCAGTGCCGACTCTTCCTCTCGGGGCTTCGGCTCGGATGAGCTTGGCTCCTACCTCGGGCTCTGAGTCCATGGTTTCGGTGTGGGAGGATCCGACAGTCCCTCCGGATCTGTCTACCCCTTCTTGTCGGAGCCATGGTGCTTTTGATGCCATGAGGAGAGTCCTGTCTCCTAAGACATCGTTGGCATCAGTTCGAGCTTCCTTCTCCCCTCAAGCTCCTGTGTCCACTTCTACGTCTACCAGTCCCCCTAAGCATAGAGACCCCGAGCCTCAAGTGGCCCCACAGGGCATCCCCTGCTCTTCCCAGACCTCCCCAGATTCCCCCACTGAGGAGGTACCCAGGAAGAGACTGTGCAAGAAGAGGCACTTAGACTCCCCACAGGAGTCTTTGACATCCGACACGGACTTGAATGAGTCAGAAGGGTCCCCTCGATCCCCCCTCTGAGGATATCTCCTTTGCGGAGATATTAGAGATCCTTAGTCAGAGGGGTGATTGGCAGTCCAAAACCCCTACTGAGGACAAGTCAGTGCTCTTGAAGGCTTTTGGGTCTCAGCCTTCCACTTCTTGGGTGTCTCTGCCTTACGATGAGCTCATGGAGCTGATCTCTTGTAAAGCGTGGGAGTCACCGGAGGCCATGGAACCTGTCCCTCGGAAGCCGAATAAGTTCATCTCTGCCCCGGTGGACAAAGCCTTTTTGACCAAAGGAGTGCCTGTTGATGCCATGGTGGTAGCTGCAGCCACCAAAAAGGAAATGTCTGAAACATCCGCATCTATCCATCCTCCTAACAGAGATTCTAGGATCATGGATAGATATGGGAAACGCATGTTTAGTTCAGCGACTTTTTCTCTGCGATCGCTGAACTATTTAACCCATTTTATGAGACTGCAAAGAGATCTCCTGAAAGATTTAGGAGATGCTCTCCAGGGTACAGTAGCTGCTGGGGTTGCCGACAAAGTTAACACACAGCTCGCTACCCTAAACTCGGTTGTAAACTCATCCATACGTCTCGTATCTTATGCAACTGATGGTTCGAGTAGAGCTGCAAGTTCGGGCATTGCTCTGCAGAGACCAGCCTGGATGCGTCTCTGTTTCTTTGTGGAACCCTTTAAGTCTTCCTTTATCAACACCCCATTTGATGGCTCATCACTGTTTGGGCCTAAAGTAAAGGAAACCTTAACCAGGTGTGAGCAGGAAGGCAAGACCCTATCTGCCGTTGGAGTCCATTTTTCTACCCCTACTCAGCCCTACCCCAGGGGCCCTAGGGGAGAGAATATGTGGTTCTGAAAAGCACAGAGAGCCTTTCAGGACACACGTGGAGAAATCCCCTCTAGAGGCAGAGGAGGGGGTTATAATGGAAGATGCCACCCACGCGGCAGAGGGGGTTCGCAGCAACAGGGTAACAGAGGCCAGTTCTCTGGTCAGCCCTACCAGTGCTCCTGAAAGGGGGTCCGGATGTTCAGCTCTGAAGGCAGTTGGGGGTCGCTTGTCTTTGTACCCAGAAGCCCGTCTAAACATAACATCAGATACATGGGTACAAAGCATAATTTCTGAGGATATTTCATACCATTTTGTTCCCCTCCTAATCCAGTAAGCAGAATCCCAGATATTCCACCCAGTCTCGGGGAACAAGCAATTGTAGAGGTCCAAAAATTGCTAGAAAAAAGTCATCCAACCAGTCCTAGCAGACCAAGTTGGATTCGGAACTCACTCAAGATTCTTTTTGGTACCAAAGAAAACAGGGGACTGGAGACCTATTTTGGACCTCAGCAGACTCAACCAATTTGTAAAAAAAGAGAAGTTCTGAATGGTCACGCTTCAGTCCATTCTTCCCTTCCTAGGGAAAGGCAATTGGATGTGCTCCCATAGATCTCAAGGACGCATACTATCACATAAAGATGAACAGACGCTCCAGGGGTCACCTGCATTTCCGACTGGGAGCCAGTCGTTACCAGTTTCGAGCCCTGCCCTTTGGTCTCACTACAGCCCCCAGAGTGTTCACCAAATGCATGGCAGTGGTCACAGCTCACCTGAGGCGTCTAGGATTCCAAGTGTTTCCATACCTAGACAATTGGCTCCTCACTGCTACCACCAGGCATTAATTGACTCAGGCAACACAGTATACTCTGACACTCTGCCATCAATTAGGCATTACAATCAACTTCGAAAAGTCTGCCTTATTGCCATCGCAGCATACCGTTTTTATAGGAGCAGAGTTAGATATCTCAACCACCAATCTACATCTTCCAATCGAAAGAGTCTCACTTCTTCGCCAACACGTCATCTCACTGGTGTCAAAGAACAAAGCTACAGCAGCACAGGTCTTGAAGGTACTAGGTTTGATGGCGGCAGCAATCCTGGCTGTACCACTCACAAGGATGCATATGCAAATCCTTCAATGGCTCCTCTTCACTCAGTGGTCCTACCAAAAGCTACCGGTGCACTACATGATTCTCATCATGGATTCTTGCAAGAGAGACCTTCAGTGGTGGTTGACGTCTCTTCATGTTACAATCTGAAGACCTTTTGTCCCCCCCCCCAGTAGCCACTGTGACCACGGACGCTTCCCTGATAGGGTAGGGGGGCATTTTCAGGGAAAGACTGCCCAAGGCACATGGATGGATCAAGAGTCACATCTGCATATCAGTGTTCTGGAGTTGAGAGCGGTACTTCGGGCATTGCAGTACTTTCAGGACTGTCTTCCTCTAGGGACAATTACAATTCAGACAGACAGTATGTCAGTGGTCTGGTACTTGAACAAACAAGGCAGAACCAAGTCTTACCCCTTTTGTCGAGAAGCACTCAGGGTATGGCAATGGGCTGTGTCATCCCACCGTTTTATGATAGCAACGCACATCCCGGGGAAATCCAATGTGATAGCGGACAAGCTAAGCAGGGCAATACTGTTGCCTCATGAGTGGTCTCTCAACCAATGAGTTGCGGATCTGATTTTCCACAAATGGGGCCAGCCTTGCTGCAACCTCTTTGCCAGTCACATCAATACCAAATGCAGAAGCTACTTTGCCCTAATACCACCTCCGGGACATTCCCCGAGAGACACACTCATACACGATTTGCCTCTGGGTCTCCTATATGCATTCCCACCTATTCCATTGATACCCATGGTTTTACAGAAAGCAAAGTCACTGGGAAGGACAGTTATCCTCATAGCTCCCTACTGGCCTCGACAGATTTGGTTCCCCTTCCTTCACCATCATCTACCGGAGGATCCATGGATCCTGTACTCAGTTCCGGACCTTCTGACACCCGTCAGGGGACCTCTATCCTTCACTGCAGTCCCTGAAACTGACTGCTTGGCTAATCCACTTCCCCTAATTGCCAGGCTTTATTCGCTCTCAGATGATACAAGACAAATCCTTTTGTCTTCTCACAAGCCATCCACCAGGAAACTATACCGCAGTAAGTGGAACAGGTTCTCAGTTTGGGCCCATATACAGAAAATCGACCCTTTCCGAGCTCCTTTATCATTCATTTTAGAATTTTTGACAAAGATTTTTAAAGAAGGAGCAGCAGCTGCCACAGTTAGAGTCCAGTTAGCCGCCATATCAAATTTCCACCTTGGATTTGATGGGTTGAATGTTATGAGCCATAAGTTATCTAAGGCTTTTCTTAAAGGTGCTTTTCACATGAGACCTCCTGTCAAAATTCCTTATTCTCCCTGGAATTTGAATTTTATGCTGTCTCAAATTATTCTCCCACCTTTCGAACCCGCATCTTCTTGTGATCTCAAATATTTGTTCCGGAAGACTATATTTCTGGTAGACATTACTTCTGCCCGCAGTGTCAGAACTTCAAGCATTATCTGTTCGGCCTCTTTACATGATTTTCCATGCTGATAGAATATCTCTCAGAACAAACGCCTCCTTTTTGCCTAAAGTCTGTTCTGAATCCAATATCAATCAGGTCATTGAGCTGCCAGTCTTTTTTCCCAACCACTCTAACAAATTGGAATACATGCTGCACAAACCTGATGTACACAGACCGCTCAGATTTTATCTTGACAGAACAAAGGATATTAGAAAATCAGATCAACTTTTTGTATCCTTTTCGGAGGCCAGGAAAGGTAATCCAGTGGCTAAAACAACTTTATCTAAATGGTTATCAGATTGTATATCCTTTGTTTATGTGAATGCAAGCATGCCATTGACACACAAACCTAAGGCTCATTCTACCAGAGCGGTTTCTCTGTCTTCTGCCTTTCAAGCTAAATTGCCCCTTGACAATATTTGTGTTGCAGCCTCTTGGTCTAAGCCTCATACCTTTATCACACATTACAAAGTAGATAAGGCTTCCAGGGACAGGTCTTCCTTTGGTTCCATGGTACTGAAAAACGTACTTCCATGAGCCACCCAAGATTGAGGGTGCTAGGGATGCTACCCATCAGTGAGAATAAACGGCGAGATTTAACAACTTCACATTAAGAAGTTATGTACTTACCATAACATTCCATGTGAGTTGTTTATCTTGCCTTTATTCTCACGTCCCTCCCTTCTTCCCCCTCCTGGCTGACAGTTGACTTAGAGGCTAGTACCATCCTGGTTATTCAATACTTCTTCCCCTTTGGGAAGTGCTTCCTTGTAGAAATAAATAAAAGGGTATATATACTCACAGCAAACAAGATCTGAGGTAATTCCAGCAGTGCATTGTGGGATAAGGAGCTACTGGCAAACCTTTGCTATCGGCTGTGTCTGAGCCGAGGATCGGCTCCGAACCCATCCGTGAGAATAAAGGCGAGATAAAACAACTCGCATGGAACGTTATGGTAAGTACATAACTTCTTTATTCATAAAGCAGCATAGAGTATTCTAAGAACTAAGCTACCATGGGGCTGGAGAAAGGATATTCTGCCAATAGGAATGACTGCAATTAAGGGTACAGAGAATAGGCAAGAAGGGGCTGGAATTTACTGAAAAAACTGGCAAAGGAACCCAGATATTGGGAGCAAATAAGAGAAAGATAATGGAATTGGAAGAGACAAATAATTCATTTGGACTGCAGGCTAGAGATGGCCTTTCCTATCAAGGATTGATATCAGAGCATAAGCAAAGAGAAATTGGGGGAATCCATAGTGAAAGACCACTGGGAGAATTTTTAGTAGAATCTAGAAAAGAAGCGGTTAAAAATGGATAATTAGGAGGGTCTGTCTTGGATCTGCTCATGGAGTCTGCATCTGTGTTTTGCTCTGACGTGATGTAGGTTTTTTGATGGGAAAAACTGTGCTGAGATGCCGCTTTTCAGGTAATCATGGCTAGTCTCTACAGGGGGGTAAGATCTGGTTCCCTCCTGTTTACATACCACAATACTGTGACATTGAGTCCTCAGCTGATTGTCTTTTGAAGCATTTATCAGGGCCATCATCTCTTTGAGGTTGATATGATTTTTTTCCTAAAGTAACTATCCCAAATCCCATCCCTTAGGAAACTGCTCCCAGGCAAAGTCTGTTGTTATAGACTGAGTTGTAATTGGAGGGGGGAGGGGTTCTTTCATGACAAGTTCAACATTATAATCCATTTTTAAAAAATATTTTATATGTATTAATCTTTACATTCACCAGCACTGTTTTCATTACTGATTTGATGCATTCTATGCATTCTAAGGATATTAATTTAAATTAAAAAAAAAAATTTTTTAAACATGTTATGTACTTGCTGCCCTATTTATCAGGCTCAAAGCATATTAATTGATGGTGGGGTGTGGAGAGAATACAACACTGCAACAACTGCTTTTTATACATTTATTTACTTATTTACATATTTTTTTATACTAATTTGAGAAATTCTTTTATCTCTGTGCGTCTTGTGCATGTTACTTCTGTGTTAATTGTTGCATTTTACATGTCTTATGTGTTACGGCTGCATTTAAACAGTAAGGGAATATTTTGCTTGTCAGTTTCTCCTTAAATATGGTATAGGAAGTGATGTCACCTATCAAGTCTTTTTTTATTTGATTTTTAAATTTTAAAACCTTGTATCCGATGAAGTTCCTTATGCGATTTGATTGGGAGGAAAGCGCTTATACCTGTGGACTAATCGAATTTTTGTGGATTTATAACCTCTGGTCTACCATTTGTGACTTCTACTTTTGTTTTAGAACTGTTTGAGATGCTGTTCTAAGTTTTTTTTTATTGTCTTGTCTGCATTTACTACATGCCCATTGCTTTGCAGATGTGTGGCACTTGAGGTAGTATGCTTGAATTTGCATTGTACACAAGTCTTGGTTTATGAATTATGGACCATTGCTAGATATTATTTCATCTGTTGTGCCACGTTTTGCCAAAATAGATTCCAGTATTGTGATGACGCTTGCAGTAGTACCTTAAATAATCGCAAGGTAATGGTCATCTTTGCAATGAAAAAGGACTGGTATCACTTGCATCCAGGGAAAATCTGATACGTGCAGTAGTAACATTTCATCTGCTTGATGCTGATATATGAATGTTTTAAACTCCTTAACTTTGAACCATCTGTTCAATTTGCTTTGAAATCTCAGGCCAATAAAGACCATTGTGTGCTCCCTCCTTACACTTGGTTAGCTCTAGAAGGGACTCATTTATTTTAACACAGCATTTTGAACCTGAGTAGGAATTACAACTTTTTCACTGTTGGACATTATTCCCAAAAGCTCATCACAGTATGAAAAGTATACTCTGATGTCTTGATGTACTGACTTAACATTTTCTGGCAAGTATCATGATTCTCAAATAGCAATTTAATTTCTTTGTTCTCTTGTATAGACTCTTAACTCTACCATCTTCTCAGCTGACGTACATGATTGTCTTTCTCTACCCAGTCTGTTTTCTTTACACTCTTGCAGGTGTGCTGTACTAAGTGCGTCACCTACATGCATATTTCTTCAAGCACAATAATACTCCAGCTGAAACTGGCACATTGTGAAGAGAATGTTTGTGCTATATGGTCTGATTTCACTATAACTGCTTGATTGATTTATAGTAGATAATTATGGAACATGCACATCTTTTCCTCTAGTAATGCCAAAATTGAACCGGTTGACTATACCAAGTTACTATGAGTCACAACTGACACCTCACTAAAACAAATAGCCCTTTCCATTAAAAAGGTCCACATTAAACTTGGCTCACTGTATAGAGCCAAGCCATTTCTCCCAACAAACACAAGACAGTCTATTACTAGAACACATCTTATATCCACTATTCTGTATGTTCTCTTATTTTCACTAACCTCAGAAAGTCTGACCTAACCAAATTAGAGGCTGGTTACTAGAAAATAGCTAGATTTCCTACTAATCTCCCCAACAGATCACACCACTGCACAGCCCTAACATGACTAGAATTACCAAATCTACTATCACTCAATCAACTTAATTGCCCACACTATTTTATACCAACCCGACAACTGTCCATCCCTTAAAAATATAGTACAGCCTTACTCAACCAACTGAATGCTGTGGTCATCCAACAAACTACTGTTAAAATTTACTAAAGCCAACAATAGTTTTTGACACACTCTGTTCTCATACCAAATAGCAAAAACCTGTAATTCCTTACCCCAGCATATACACAACACTACCATTACCTCCAAATTCAAACTTCTTCCCAAAGAACACCTACGCAACAAATGGCTGTCTTTCTGCACTATCCCCGCTTGAATAGGACATACCTCCCCCATCCTATCTCCCAACCAATGTAATCCCCATACACCATTCAGTTGTGCCAGGTACAAAATGATAGTTTATCTATGTTGCACTGTTTAGTTATGTCTTACCTTGACACGCTTTGTGTGACATCATCAACTTAAGTTGTATCAATGTGCATGCATGTAATCTATTCTTGTAGTCAAGCTTGTAATTTGCTGCATTTGTAAACCCCTGTCAAAATGGTATAATTATGTCTGAAATTTATCAAGATATGTCTTCTCATTGTATCTATTACACTGTATGAAACTTTTCTCCCTGGGCCTCTGCTGAAAACTGGCTACCAGCCCAGTTGGACCATCCCTGTAAACCAATGAAAAATAAATAAATACATTTTTTCTTTTTCTTGCTGCCCACGAACCATCAGCCTCTCATGCTGGAGCAGCCCATTCACTCCCTTTCTGCACATGCATCATGAAGATTACTACTTGGATGCCTCTTGGCAGAGGTAAGGACATATCTCCACCACCATATGCATGCCATGGACCTCTGTCTCCAATAGATACTGATACTGCAGTGTACCAGACTGTCTCCCTCCTGCCGGCATAGGTGAGCTGATATTAGCTACTTATTTCCATCCTTCCCTATCAGTTTCCATAATGCATGGATTACTAGTTGACCCTTGGCTGTGTGGCTTACAGACAGGGCTTCATCACTTTGTGCCATGGATAACCAGAAACTATGGGCATCATTTCATTCTGTATTTGGGCATAGCATATTTGCGCATCAATTATATGCCTTTGACTGATGTAGTACTGGTCTACCTTTCTGCAGTGATACTCCTCCAAGTCCTTGTTGGTGAGAATCCACCTGAAGTGTAAGTGACTGAGTATTATGTAACATCACTGGAGCATCAGTAACTAAGCTTTAAAACTTTTATCTTGTCCCTGTGACTGAACCACACAGTAATGTGCTCTAGTAGCTTCCCAGTTGGCTCTAATACATCTGACAAGTTTGGAATAAACATGGAAAGGGGTCTATTACAAGTGCTTGAAGAGAAGTTCCTCAACGTCTGGGACTTGAACATCTTGCAGCCCATGCAACCAGCTGCTCATGCTCAAACTTGAATGAGTTCAAACAAGCAGCTCCCACATGCAATTGCTTGCATGCTAGGGAATGAATTCAGGAAGTGCTCCTGGACTAGGCAAGTCAAGATGGGAATCGGGTAGTGGGACTTTACCTTTAGGTAAAGGGGATTTTTGGTTTAGGGAGGCATTGGGAGTTTAGGCTTGGGGAGAGGAGGTGGATTTTAGGTTTAGTGAGTGATCTAGAGTTTAGGTTTGGGGAGTAGGTGGGGAGTTTTAGAGTTAGAGTCAAGATTCTGGTAAGGCTAGATATTGTGTAAGATCGAGCTTTGGGAGGGATGTTTAGTTAAGGGAGATAAGACCGTGGGAATTAGAGTACTTGCCGAAATGAGTGAGTGACATTGAGTGCGTCTGACTCTCTTGAGCACTTATAGTAGTACCCATGGGAGCATATTGCATTGTACTGGTTATTTAGTATCAATCTGGTAGAAGTCAAGACATATCCCATTTACTTAAGAATAGATGTACAGATTTGGCAGTTATTCTTAAGTTTCAAGGCTTTCAGTTTACCAGCTTGCTAAGTCACAAGTCGTGATACCGCATCTTGAGTACTTGGCTTCATAATGTTCATTGAAGTATTCATAACAGTATTATTGTCATATATGGTAACAGTACTACTGCTGTTAGCAAGTTCCAAAACCGTACTTCTATGAGAAACACACATACTGTCATTGCTTCTGCTACTGTTAAGCTCTTTGTGATGGTAATCCTCTGTGTGACTGCATGGCTCTCATAAACCTACATGTTTAGTCAGCAGATATGATGACTGTCCCTATAATACGCTTTCCCTTGTGTGAAGCCACGCTGCATGCACACAGGGTGTGATGTTTAACTGCTCAGTTAATATCATGTGGCATCCTTTATATTGTGCAGTTTACCAGTAATGCCATTCTTGTTTGTATTTCTTTTATTCCTTTTGAGTTTTATTTTACCCTTATTTTCACTGTTTTATTTTGTTTTGCAAACCTCTAGTTCTCCAGTCATGTTTTTATGCTAACTGAAAATTCACTCACTCTTCACACATATAGTGCTTTATCAACTGTCAAGTCTGCATTTCTTAATAAACTGTCTGATTTGATTGTTTTTGACACCCCATTATTCTTATCAATGAATCCTGCAGGTCTTCAAATTTACATTATTTTGTTCTTTCTCTAAGTCAGTCACATTAGCATCTATTAATTTTTTTATCATTCGAATTCTAGTGAAAATACATGCCTTACAGGATATTGTTTTATTGGCTTTAAATATGCCTATAGTCTTTCTCTCAGGGTTTAAATATCTTTATCACGTTGTCACCGGCAACATGAAGGAACTTTGCAAATTGAGCCTTTTCCAACATTTCTACTCAGTCAGATATAGCTCAAATTTTAGAACACAGATTTTCCGGTAGCTTTAAAAACATTGACAGTTGTAGGGAGTAGATTTTTGCAGCATAGCCTCTTTATTAATAATAACTTGAATGGTATCATGAGTAACCACTGTTTAGAACATATACTAGTCTAGTCTCGATACAGATTTGCTGTATCCAGGACTGTTTATAAGCTTCTGAGCCCCCCAAGCCTTTCTGTGTTGGAGGGAAGCCTTCTAGCTTATCAATGGGAACAGTAAGCACTAGGTAGCCTATCTACCACAAGAGGAGTGGTTTATGGCCCAGAAATTGTAGTTTATTGGCCATTTGGGCAGTTTTTCCATCTCTATCAACTTTTCTGGTTTAAAAGCCTGCGTTTGCGCTAATTTCCCACCTTTCCTGTAACTAGTCTAGTCCCGATACAGACTGGCTGTATCCAGGACTGTTTTTAAGCATCTGAGTGGTGCTGATATCTGCTCTTGAATGTTTCCCTTAGATCTACTAGTTCTCTCCTCTCCTGCACTTTTACTAGCTTATTAGTCTAGCACTTTACCAGATTTCTTCTAGCAATTATTGTAACACACAAAGGTACTACCAGCACTAAATGCTCTACAAGGAAACAGATCCAGTACTTATTATTAATGCCCACCCCTCCAGGCATGTCTGAAGGTCAGTTCCCTGTGCTTTTTCCTATTAACCTGGTGAACTTGGGCATCCTGAGGCAATGTAGCAACTGCCTTGTGTACACTGACAACCCTCTCACCGGCCAACACTCAGACTTGCGTGAGATGCACTTTTATATCCAAACTGGAAGCCACACACTCTCTAGCCAAGACCAGAATAGCTGGACAAGAGGAGAAGGTCAACACTTGCACCAACCACATGGAACACATAGCCCTCCAGAATACACACCAGCACTGCCTTCACATAAAAACGCAAACCACACACCCACTTTCATGGAGGCTTTCAATAAAAATGTACCCAAACAGCAGAGACCTCCAAGGCAGAAATGCACTCGCACTAATCACGAGACACATAACTCTCCTAAACAGTGCACCACTCAACCAAAGCCCCTTAGGCAAAACAGCATGCCTAACACACTAGTCATAGGTGACTCGATAGTGAGGCACACTGATGTCCCGCTCACTAGGTTGAATAAAGGAGAAAATAACAGTTTGCTGCTTGTCAGGTGCCAGGATCTGCCACATAATAAATGCACTCAGGTCCATCAACAGGTACAAATATGACTCCAGTCACTGTACCTGTGGGTGTGAATGACTTGAGACGTACCTCCCTGAACTACATGAAAAGAGACATGGAGGAGCTCTCAGATTATGTAGCCCAGGCGGGTATGACCCTAGCTCTGAGCAGCATTCTGCCATCACCCAGAATGATTCCACAGTACAAGCAGAAAATGATTGATTTTAACAATTGGCTAAGTTTCTGGTGTTATTCTAAGGGGATCCAGTATCTGTCTGCCTGGGATGACCTGAGTGACAGACCTCAATGCTTTGCCAGAGATGGCCTGCATCTGTCACCTCTGGGCTTCTTTATACTGGCCAAGGTTCTATATATAGTGCCTTTTTAGGCGGTATTCCAAAGACCAAATTACCACCGCAACAGCTACAAAAAATACAATCTGGGGGTCATGTTGCTCAATGCTAGAAGTCTAAATCTCAAAATGCACTCACTCGAAGCACTCATTAAAATGGAGAACATCGACATTTGTGCTGTAACAGAGACCTGGTTCAAGGCAGCAGAAAGCATCCCTACACTACCAGGCTATAACTCTTACCACACCTTTCGGCCCCAGAACTTGAACCAAAGCTCCAAAGGCGGTGGTGTTTCCATATTCATAAAGGATGCTCGCACCTCCAGACTGGTAACCCAAAATAACACATCAGAGATACCTCAGGTGCAGCTAACATTGGGTAAGACAGGAATTCAGGTCGTAGAATGCTATAGTCCCAACCATGTCCCTAGACTCGCACTTCATGTTCCTAAGCAACCTGGAGCATATTAGGGTCCAACCTAACACTCGCGTACTAGGCAACTTCAACTAGTCCTCCATTAACTGGGAAAACTACTCCTGTACCAATGTTTCCTGGAGTTCATTAATTCCAATGCACTGGACTAGCTCATTCTTAACCCCACTAGCAACATCCTTGACCTGGTCATTACTAGCATGAGCAATCGTTACTTTTACACCAATAGTCAGCTCCTCTCTGGTTAGATCTGGTTACAAACTAATCCCCTTTGAAATCCACATCCCTCCCACCCCCCTGCAATGGTAACCACCATGAAAGACATCTCCAAAGCTAACTTTGGGCTCCTAAAAACAGAGGTGGCTAACTTCATGACACCCATGTAAATGGAGAATAATTTCATGACTGCTGAATCATACACCAATGCACTGTACGAACACGTACACAAATGCATGGATCTCGCCATACCCAATAGAACCAAGACACTCTCCTCCGAAAAAAGGAAGCCAATCTGGTGGTCTCTTGCCATAAACAAACTCTACAACAGAAGGAGGAAACCGATACAGAATAAGGTGAACTCCCAAGACTGGAAAAACTACCTTATGAGCCTCAACAGAAAGTTGAGATCCCTTATCAAATCCTCTAAAGCTAGCTATGAAAACAGAATTGCAGCAGATAGTAAAGACAACCACAAGGCCTTCTATACTTATGTAAAGAATCTCCACGGCAATACCCAGATTTGCTCTGAGCTACTGCACAATGGTACCTCCTATACCGAGCCGACAGATTCAGTGCCAACTTTACCCCTCTCTCGCTCCCCAAGGGACCAATCACAATACCAGTAGAATTGCCAGGCACCCAGTATTACTGCTGCACAGGTTAAAACAGCACTGTCCAAGGCAAAGAAGACAGCTTCTGTGGGACCTGACAATATCCCTGGATGTGTTCTACATGAACTACAGAGTGAACTGGCACCTCACCTGTGTGCCCTGTTCAATCAAAGCCTCACCTCAGGCTTTTGTCCCTACTAAATGGCGCACTGCTACAGTCATCCCTCTCCACAAAGGAGGAGTGATTACAGACCCAGGGAACTGTCACCCTATTAGCCTGCCGAGTCTGATATGCAAAGCTATGGAACGCATCATCATGGACCTAATAAACAAGGATATAGGGAATCTCTAAACTCTGGATTCCACACAGTTTGGTTTTGTGAAGGGTAGATCATGCCTGCTCAACTTGGTCGACTTCGAGTCCATCACCAGAGCTGTGGATGAAGGCAAGGTGGTTCATACAGCCTATCTTGAACTGACCAAGGCCTTTGATACCATTCCCCACTCAGGAATCATAGAAAAACTCACTAAGCTAGGCATCAAGCCCTATATCACTAGGTGGGTTGCAAACTGGCTCACATAACCCACAGTGTGAAAGTAGCGGACTCCAAGTCAGACTGCCTAGTCATGAGTGGAGTCCCACAGGGTTTGGTTCTGGGTCCTCTCCTGCTTGGTATCTACTTTTCTAAAGTCCAGGCCAACACGAAGGGACTCAGGTTGACAAAGTTTGCAGATGATTGCAAGTTGGAAGCTATTATTAACTCCCCAAGTGATGTTGACATCCTACAGAATGGCCTCACTGATGCCAATGACTGGTGTCAGAACCATGACCTTAAGCTCAATGCCAAAAAATGTGTCATCATCCCCTTTGGAAAAAAAAAACAGTTCCCATGAATTACAACATTGATGGTAGTACACTGAACACAGGAGGAGTTATAAGAGATCTGGGAACACAGTTTGACAACAACCTCTCTTTTGATCACCACATTGCCACTGTGGTCAGAAAGTCCTATGTGGCACATCTCATTACTAAGGTTTTTGCATCCAGGAAAAAAAGAGATAACTGTCTCCATCTACTCTTCCCTCATTAGGCTAATCATTGAGTACAATTCCCCATTTGGCATGTACCTCACTAGACACCTGCAACAACTGGAGAGGCCGCAAAAGTACCTCACAAAGAGGATCCTAGGCCTTAAACACCTGTCCTATGTGGACAGACTCAAAAAAACTCCAACTATTCTCTCTCTCATATCGCCTACTTAGAGGCGATCTCTGCTTGACTTACAAAACCATGTCTGACCCAGCTCTGTTAGAAATGCTACATCTAAAGAAATCCCAATCCTTCCGCACGACAAACTCCAGAGACCTCAACCTCATTACCACAATCAACAGAATGTACTGGAGGGATAGGTTCATAACCCAGAGACTGCCCATGCTTTGGAATAGACTTCCCATGCATGTCAAGCAGAGCAACTCGCTGACCCTCTTCAAGAGAAATCTTTTTTTTTTGTTCAAATAATTTTATTCGGAAAACTTTTTATTAAAACAATTCATAGTAAATATAACAGATCAAATAAAAGTGAATTGAATTAACTATTTACAGAATATACAATGGCCTCAGGTCATACAATGTCAAAAGGAATACAATCATAGATACTCAGACAAATGATAAAGGTAATTGTACAAACATTAACAAATTATAACTTGCATTCTTGCTTCCTTTTTTCTTATGAAAATAAAATTGCATCCATTTTGAGTGTCTCTATTAGGGAGAGAACATTCTCCCAAGGATTGTTAGTCCATTTCTTTGGAAAAATCCTCATTTCCTTGACTTTAATTTCCAACAGTGTTACTTCTTTCAATAGAGTGAGAAAATCATTAAATCATCAATTGTTGGGATGATAGAGGAGTTCCATTTCCTAGTGATGCATTTTTTTGAGATAGCCATTATAGTCCAAAGAAGATAAAGTTCCTTCTTTTTCATAGTAGTGTTTCAATTTTATTCAGAAGAATTAATGACTTTGACAAAATGAGAGAGTTAGTAAAAATGGCTTGCAGAAATTCACCAATATCCTCTCACATTTTTTTAATATGAATACAGTCATATATAATATGTGACCTATCAGCATTACATTTTAGATTACATCTCCAGCATATTGCTTCATTGGTATTTTTAAATCTAGCTGTTTTACTAGGGGTGTAAAAGGCTCTATGCAAGAATTTCCATGCAAAGATTCTCCAACTTTGCATATCTGAAGTTAACTTAATAGAATATAGTATATTTATTTTTGATTCCTTGGATAACAACAATGAACAATCTTTATTATTAAAATTCCATAATTTCTGGTTAGAATTTTTGTAACTAATAATAATTTTATATAACTGAAGTTAAATGTGTCCAATTAGTGTCTGTATAATACTTCATGTAGATAAAATATACATTTAGGTATGGAGTTAAATGAAGAATTTTCTATTGTTCTACACATATCTTGCACATATGGTACCAGCCTATTAAGAATGAACCAGTCGCTGTTTAATAGATTGAATGTATTAATTATCTGATTGACATTCATGACTGTTAGATTTTCTATACATTGATACCAACATGAAAAATGATTTCCTTTCCATAAGTTGAGTATTTATGGAAATGTTATGAACAAAGTTTTTTGTAATATTAAAAGGAGTTAATAAATGAAACCATAATTTGGTTTCAGTATTATTGTTTATGAAGTTCCAGAAAGTGTTATAAATGTAATTTATATAATTTAGGTTAGTGGGTTTGGTGAAATTGTTTTGTAAGTTGATACAGATGATATTCCAGAGTACATAGTTCTGTCCAAGCAGTTGTATATTTTTTGGTAATTTATTTTCTTCCTGAAAAATAGCAGTATGTAATGTTTTCCAAGCAGAAGAACTTTTTGGATCTATCCAATTTATAACTGTTTTAAGAATAGATGCTTTAATGTAAGATTCTAAACCAGGAAAGTTTATGACCCCCATTTCCCATGGTCTAATATGGTTTAGGAAAGCAATCCTATTTTTTTTGGGATACCAAAGGAATCTTAAAAAGATTCTATTTAATTATTTTAAAACTCTTTTACTAGGCATAATGGGTATTGCTAAAGCTATGTAGTTTACATTTGGGAGAAGTACCATCTTTATTAACTGCAATCTGTCTTCAAATGTTAGGAACAATTTATTCCATTTCACTATTAATGATTTAAGTGTACCCAGAATATTATTATGATTTGTAGATAGAGTTAATTCTAATGTTTCACATAAAACAATTCATAAGTAATCTAGAGAAGAAACCTGTTTCCCAACAATTGGATTTATGTTAGAAATTGAATTATTTTTATTATTTAATAACGTGTTTCGATTTGGAAGCATTAATCTTTAAACCTGAGATGTGATAAAATGTTTCAGCTAATAAATTTAGTTCACATAGTGACTCTTCTGAATTTAATAAAGTGAGTAGAATATCATCAGCAAAGAGCATAGTTTTGGAATGAATTTGATTATTAATTTCAATATCTTTAATTTTAGGGTTAAGATGAATAGTGGAAGAAAACAGTTCAATTGCTAATGCAAACAACAGTGGTGACATAGGGCACCCTTATTTGGTACCCTTAGTAATTTTAATCACATCTGATGTGAAAGGGCCTAATTTTACATAAGATAGATTATCCTTATAAATGTTTTTATTAAATTAATGAATCGAGGGGAAATTGTAAATTTGTAGTATTTTGAAAAGATAATCCAAATTTAGTGAGTCAAATGCCTTTTCAATGTCTAATGTTACTATTAAAGCTTCAGCTTTGTCTCTATTTAAGAGATCTGTAATGGTTAAAATTCTTTGTATGTTGTCTTGAGTGTCTATTGTGAATAAACTCAGTTTGATCCTCATTAATGACTTGAGTTAGAGATTTTTTTATCCTGTTAACCAGAATAGACATAAAAAATTATAATCATTATTTAGAAGTGAAATAGGCCTGTATGAACTACACAAGCTGGGATTTTTATTTTCTTCTAAAATAGGTGTAATCAATGTGCATCTCCATGAAGGTGGAATAATGCCTTGTAGATAAATTTCATTTAATGCCCTCTGAAATACTGTTATGACTGATGATGGAAGTAATTTATAAATTTCTATAATGATTCAGTCTATGCCTGGAGCTTTGTCATTTTTGCCTTACTTAATTTTCTCTTTAATTTCTTTAAATGTTATTTGGTTCTGAATATTTATGTTTAAACTCTCTGGCATTTTATTTAAATTTGTATAATCTAGTCCTAATATATATTTTGTTATGAGGAGAATCATTAATATTATAATGCTTTGTGAAATGGAATTTGAAGGCATCTAATATCACCTATATCTGATACATTTTTCTTGTTTTCCCCTTCATGAATTATATTTATAATATTGTTTGTACTGGATTGCCTATTTAATCTCATTGCTAGGCTATGCATATATTTTGGTGAAACAACGTTATGAATTTAATTTAATTTTTTCCAGTGCCAGATTGGTTTTATGCATTATAATGTCATTGTATTTTTTATTCAATTCTCCAATTTCTTTTTTTTTTTTCAACCAGGTTCTCCACATCCTTGAGGTTAATTTCTGTAATGCATTTTTGAATATTAACTAATTCAGACTCCCATACTTTTACTTCATTGTTACACCAGGAAATGATTTTACCATAAAGATATGCTTTTAGTGAATCCCATAAAATAACTGCATTTACGTCCCCAGTATTATTCACATCTCAATAATATTTTAATTCCAAATCTAGCCAAGTCTTAAACTCATTTAATTTAGTAAAATATGCAGGAATTCTTTTAGTAAGTGTTAGTTTCTTAAAGTTCATTTGAATTCTAAGAGTAAGTGAATTGTGATCAATTATGGTGCAGGGAATTATGGAAGAATGTGATATTTTCATTTTTAAATCTTGGGATACATATAATTTATCAATTTTTGTTTGGGTATTGAATCTATAATCACTATGAGAAAATTGTAATTAACTTTCATTTTAAGACTAAAGGAATCTAATAACTGCATGTTATCTAACCATTTCTTAAGAGTTCTTCCTGTAGATGTTAAACGAAGTGGCTGTCTACTTGCAGTCTTCTGACTATCTAAGATACAATTAAAATCCCCTCCTACAATTAGACTACCTTTTGAAGTCATATAAGTTATGTGCTTCTTTAATTGTTCCTACTCCTATACCTGGAAACCAGTAAAGATTCGCTAATGTCCAAATTCTATTACTAGATCTTATTATTACTATTGATAAAACGCCATCTTTGTCTTCATAATCATTTATTACTTGAGGATTAGTAACCCTTTTCCTCCACAATGTTAATACTCCTCTGTTATTTTACTGTATGAAGAGCTAGAGAGCTTTAAGAAATCATTTGGATTCCAAATGAAATTATCATTAGCTTTAAAGTGAGTTTCTTGTAGAAATATTGATTGTGCTTTGTTTAGTTTTAGATATGTAAGTAGGCTAGATCTTTTCTTTAGGATATTTAAACAATACACATTTAGTGAGAGAAGTTCTATACTCATCCAGTTTATTTATTGAAGAGTTCTGATAGGAAACAATAGCAAGTTATTTTGTTACATATTTGCTGCATATCTTCCATACATATATTAATAATGTAGTAAACCTTCTTATTTCCTTTTGAGTTGTATAATATGTATACTAGAAGAGGCCAAAAGGTAAGACTAACAAGAGTTAATTTTAAACACATGTGTAGACGAATATTTAAAATGATCTTTTAACAAACATGGAATTAATATCATTCCTAATCTGAAAGAACTAAAATGTTCAGTCAGATTAACCCTCATTACTAACAATAAATCAAATAACAATGAGAAGTTAGAGGCTCTGTTATATGTTATTCCGGTGATAATAAATCAACTCCATCGTATATTTCTAGTTTGATCCATGCACATAAGTATGCATTTATTATAAAATTAACTTAATACAAAATTTAGGCGATAACCGGAACAAATTTACTTTATGCATAGTAAATTAAATATGTATTTCAATCAAAATCAAATATTCATAAAATGTAGGTAAAAATTTGAAGAGACATTTACTACACTAGTTCCCTTTCAACTTTCATGAGTTTCTGTAAAGTGACTCATTCATTTAGTAATTATCTTATATAATATACTATGACAAACATTGTAAAACTTGACTAAAATAGTATCAACAATCAATCTAGTGAGCCATTGTAAATCCACAAGCCACTTTTTCTCTGATGCATTGGTTGAAGAGTTCAAATTGTATTCTAGACATGTATTTCAATACATATATAAGTACTGCTCCAAACAGTACTATACATAGAAATTTAATGTAATAGAGCTCAATATCATATTTCTACATTACTCCAAACTTCAGTAAAAAGCTCCTTTGCTACTCTTGATGTAGAGCATTAAATAGAGTAGATCATAAGTGATTGTTCACAGTTATACCTCAATATTAAGCACACAATACCATTCTAGGCATTATAAATTTAATTGAACAGCTACCATGAATGCTAAATAAATGATACCAAATCTTCGAAACATAGGTAAGATAATCAATCTGTCAGATTTTTGAAATAATAACTTCACAACCCCGAGCCTTTTTAGCAGTAAATTCCTTTTGAATGCATTTAATGATTAGAATGATTACCTAGATGAACGAGAATGCACAAATTGCTCTTTGTTTGTATTCTGTAACTACTATATCAAGTGAGTAGTAGTGTTACAGATATGGAGTTTCCGATAATATATACCTTCATAAAAATCAAGTATCAGATAAGGCCTCACACTTTCTTTTCCTCTTCTTATTGTGAAGTCAATTCCCAATTTTAAACTATCTTCTCTCAAAACCACCACAAAATATGCAATATACAGGTGCCTTAGAGTCTTATTATTTATTCATTCAATAAAGAATGCAAGTTCATGAATAATTTGAAAAACCAAAGGTAGTAAAATGAGTCAATTGAAGAATGCTTCATCTACCCACTCTATGTTTTAATGGTTCTATATGTATATATCTTGTCTTTATATTTCGTTTACCTCCCTTTTTTTCAAATTTTGAGCAATGTTTAACAATCACTTTTCCCTTCTTTTTTCATATGTGTCAGTACAGACCTGTACACAATCCTTCATGTTAACAGATTTCAAGAGTAGAATTAGAATGAATTTGTACAAGTCTCAATTTATTACTGTAAGTGCATGTCAACTAATATATTGCATGTATTGTCACCTGTTTGAAGTTCTACTAATCTAGGAATTTCAGGCCTCGTCAGCATATATTCAGTGAACTTGCAGAATATATTCTATTAGTGTGCTTTTCCCATTATTACAGTTGCAAGACCAGAACTCACTTCCTTGTGTCCCATACTATAATGCTAATATGAAACTTTAAATAATGAACCACCCAACTTGCATCTATTAAATATAAACATTATGCAACTTGCATATTCCTGCAGCTCTCCCGTAAGTAGTTTATCTGCTATTTTCACTAGACAAACACTCCACATTTTGTCCATCTTTAAATAATTGTAAATGTGGTTCAGAATCAGTGTAAACTGATATTAGTACTAATTTCAACCATCATTGCTCTTATCCTTCTTTATTTGGATGAGCCCTGTCCATAAACATACCATTATAGGTGTAAACATTATGGGTGTACCTAAAATTATTCTCATGACATCAGTGCAGTGCGGTATAGAAATAAATAAATCAGGGACAACCTTTGCACAGATAAATGAGCATGCACAAATTGCACTTTGTATTCTGTCACTACTATATTAAATGAGAAGCAGTGTTACAGATATGGAGATTCCGATAATATATACCTTTGTATAGATCAAGTATCAGATAAGACCTTATACTTTCTCTTCCTCTTCTAATTGTGAAGTCAATATCCCACTATTTATCCATTGAAAATGGATCTCTCATGCTTGTTGTTTGTGAACACCACGTTTGTTTGCCAGCTGTTGCTTTTTGAAAAGAAAGCATGAGCCCACATCACACTATACAATTGCAATACATTAGTATTGTTTTTGAGTTAATTGTTCCTAGAGTGTTTGTAGTAGGAACTTGTGTGGTCAGTGGGGCATGCGTAGTTCAATTTGCGTGCTCTAGGGCCACTTGCGAGTTAATATGTTATGCAAACCTGGGTGTCTCACTGCTGTATCCATTTAAGAAACTATATTTGCTGTCGTTTTTACTGTGTTACATGCTCCCCAAAGTGCCTCCCATGTAGAAAAACAACCACAACCATGACCAAACATCATTTGATGTCTGCACTTGTGCCCCTGCTCCTCCGCTGATGCACTACCCAAAGTCCCTTCTATACTCGCTATCGGTGAGAAACATCCAGCCCCTGAGTTCGTTAGTCAGGGATAATTAAATTCAAGAATATTTTCTTTCTACCCAGATGTATATCTTAAAGAATGCGATTTTTACAGTAATAATCTGGTATAATGTCCCCTGCAAACACATTTTTCTTGTGGATTCTTAAGATGTAATGTTGGCTTTCTGGAGAGGATTTGACCTGTACTGGTGGAAGCTGAAGTGTGTAAGTTTGCTTTGCTGAATTTACGAGGCTTGTATATCTTTTGGGAAGAGGTAAGGTAGTCAAACACATGTCTCAAAACATTTTAAACTTATGTATCTTGAGCATTGCGACTTATACCCCCCCTTAACACAATGACTGGCAATAGCTATATCATAGTAAGCTCTTCGAACCCGCAATGACCGTTTCCTCAAATTAGGAGGATCTGCCTTTGGCCGGATTGTGTGCGATAACCTCTCCTTTTGTAGACAAACTGCATGAGCACACAAACCATTACATATGATGATGTTACAAAGAATATGGCCGCTGTTCTAATCCGTAATAAAACTATCCCCACAGTTTTATACCATTATTTAATATACTTTATGATGCAGTCATCTATTAAGTGAAAAGAACTTGTAGAGATAGATGTTTGTTCTATGTTTACAGCCTTTCTTGTTGGCGGTGAGTGTTGTCGTAGGCTCTGTAGGTATGGTGCTTCGGGTCATCTTTGAAATTGAATATCTGGTGTCATGTATATTTGAAATTTGTAAAATCAAATCCCTTTTACAGAACATCTGTTGACTAACCAGCCACACACACACACACACACACACACACACACACACACACACACACACACACACACACACACACACACACCATTCCCAAGTGTAATCAAAAAATCCACTCAACTGCACAACTAGACTAGAATGGGAAAACCCACCCACTATGCCGTAAATGGCTGGGGGACAATGAAGAGAGCCCCGCACTGAGCTACCACCACACACCAGCACCGAGACACAGTTGTCAAATACGGGAGAGCTGGCAGGAAACCAAATATGTTCTAACGGATGACAGATTTTCTCCACATCATTCTTGTAATGCTCCTTAATGTTAACAATAAAGAAAAGAACTGATCTGTACAGACATTACTGGGTGTTTTGGGAATAGTTTTTGCTCATAACTAAAGGATTTTATGTTCTTCGTCTGTGGGGAACAGGAATATCTTTTAAAAAACCTATGCAAGTCATCATTGGCCACAAGACACATATGCTTCATATAAGCGTCAACAACAATGTTCCGTGCCAACTCCAACCCAAGCAAAGACAAAGCAGGCTACTTTTAATATTCCTCCACTTTATACAATGGTGTTCGATAAGGAGACAAAATGAGATTCCAGTTAGTGTAACACTTAGCAATTCAAGACATTTTAACTCCTCAAACAAAAAAATAAAAAAAAAGGGAGGAGAAACATCCAAATAAACATTTAAATGTATCGGAAATAAATTCTATGTGATTAATCTAACTAGAAGGGTATAGTGATATTTATTTAATGTGTAGGGTTTATAGTTAGAAGTTAAATGTCAAAAGGGCTGTCTACATTCATGACAGTTCGCAAATGCACTGACAGGCTCACGTAAAGGGAACTGAAGATTTCCCTATGTCTCGTGCACTTAAAAAGCTTCACTTCTTCATTTTAAAAATAAACGTTCAACTGAAATCATGAACTTGTTAGCTATAATAAGCTCCAGTGAATATGCAAAGACTTGTATAAATTAATCATAAAACCATATCAATGACTGAAATTAGTCATAAAATACAACTAAACCCCACCCATTAACTAGCGACTAATATTAAGAAAATTAAATTAACTAAAGCATAGCTGTTATTGCACTAAAAAGTACAATGTATATTTAGCATTTCCTATTCAGCAAATCATTTCTTTTCCCCTATAAAATAGTGTCATGAACAACAATAAACTAAGAGTTAAATTATTGATGTAATATGTCACTTATGAACTAAATTTTTGACTCTAAAGTATGCAATAGGTGTATTATAAGTTTATAACATAGAATTTACAACATGTTTAAACAAAGAACAAACAATATTAAATTGTCACCTTTAGCATATATTTTTAGTTTTAGTTGATACTTTGAGAGAGGTATTGGAAGGGATAGTTTTTGAGTCAGTTCTTTGCTTATTTTTATTTATTTATTTATTTTTTTACATCAATCCAATTATTTTTTTCCGGAGATCTTTTCAGTGATGTAGTTAAAGCCCAGTCCATTTCCTCCAGGACTGGAACTATATTATTGTTTTTGACAAAGGTCACTGCTTCTTCAATGTCATTAGAAGTTTTTATTTCATTTGAAGTAAAAATCCTTATTTTTGCAGGGTGTGCCAGTTGTGCCTTTATTTTATTCTGTTTAAGTAATTTTACAAGTGGCCAGGCTTTCTTTCTCATTTCCAAAACTCTAGAGGAAAAGTCATTGTCAAATCTAATTATATTTTGCTTGTATTTCAGTGGGGATCTTCTCCAAGCACATTTAAGGACAAGTTCTTTATCAAGATAAGAGAGTAATTTAACCACTACTGACTTGGGAGTGGATGATGGTGACAAAGGAATAGATTTCCCAATGGCTCTATGAGCTCTTTCTATACCATAATAGATTCCTCCTTTTAGATCTAGGATTTTGGGTAACCATGAATTAAGAAAGGAAATATCTCCTTCTGATTTTTCTGGTAAACCAAAAATTCTCACATTAGTCCTCCTTTCTCTATTTTCCATGTCATCCAACTTGGTGATAAGCCATTTATTTTGCTGCTGAAGGACATCTCCCTGGATTTCTTCCTCCTTGAGCCTTCCATCTATATTAGATAAAGACTCTTCAATGTGTAATATTTTAGTTTGATGCTGTTTAAGTAACTCTTTAAAGGATTCAGTTTGTTTATGACAGCTTTCTCTCAAGTTTTCTAAGTTGTTATTGAAGCTGTCCATTTTAATAGATAGTCCTTGTAAAGTACAAGACATCAACTGAATTTCTTTCTTCAAAGTAAATTCTGCATGCGAGTTCTTTGAGCTACTCATCTTCAGAGAGCAGTTTTAAACTCTAGATATTTCTGACAGGAAGTTTTTGAGGAATATATTCCAAACTCGATATAATGATAGCATAAATGTTAAAGAACAATAATTAATCATTTTTTTCCTGTGGAAAAAAACGATTATTTCCTGTTGTTTGAAGTATTTTTTGAGGAGCTCTAAAAAAGTGCTGCTTTCAGAGTGCCATCCAGGCTCCGCCCGTTTTCAAGAGAAATCTTGATGAGTGGATGGGAAATAGAAAATTCACCCTGGGGATGACTACAGTGGCTCTACTCAACAGAGGCACTGGGAACTAATGTCGGGTGGCATGATGCCGGGGTAATCCTATGGCTAGGCTTGTAAAGGCCCCAGGGCCATTAGCCTAGTACACACCTATGAACCTGTGAAAAAGTCGTTGTCATTATCAGCCCTCCTTTTCCCAGGTGTCTCATCATCTTTAGTCAATTCAACCAAATCACATACAGCTAATATTTACATCACTGAATGGCTAGCCCTGACATGCAAGACAGAAAAACAAACACAGCTGACAAAAAAATAAATACATAAATAAAAATCTGTACAAAAAAAATGAGAAAAATGAACAAAACCACAGTACTGTTAATGTAGTCTGCATGCATAGTCTGAAACTGCTACTACCCTAAAGTCTCCTTATCTGGCGCAAAACCAAAACCCCCTCAACTAGACAGAAATTCCTAGAACTACACAATAGAGTCAAAAAGCTAATAAAACAGGTCAAATTTCAATACCAGTCTGCCCTAGACTCCTCCCAACACAACCCCAAACAATTCTGGTCCTCCATAAACTCCATCCTTCACCCAGGTAAAATCAGTTACCCCTCCTCCTAACATCCCTCACTCCTCCGAAAATATTGCTACCTCATTCAACATACACTTCACAAAAGCCATACTGTCACTAGCTAAACAACACAACCCCCTCACTATCACTAGCTAAACAACACAACCCCCTCCCATCCAACCCACACCTTCAGCTAGTAATCTCATCACTGTCTTTTCTTTTTCTTCTGTTCCTACTTCCAACATAAAAAAAACCCTAAACTTAAGCCCACCAGATTAGCAGCAGACAACCTCCCAAGTGAATACCTACAAATCGCAGCTGATGCTCTGGCCTACACAGTATCCATCTTGATTAACCAATCTCTATCAGAAAGTTACGTTCCCACACTATAGAAAGTATCACATATAATTCCCCTCCACAAAGGCAGTCTCTCCACAGAACTAACCAATTACCGCCCCGTAGCTATTTTCTCTCCACTCTCCAAAATACTAGAGAGATGCATTCACTCTCGGGTCTCAGGCTACCTCCTTACTAACAACCTCCTTTACAATACTCAGCATGGTTTCCAACCAAAACCATAGCACCACCACTGCCTTACTCTCCTTTACTAACACTATCCTTCAGCATAAAAACAATGGCTATCTCTCCACTGCTACTTTCCTAGACCTATCTAAAGCATCTTCTGAACCGTACCACCAAATTTCCGTTTAAAAGTACATTGAAGTAGGTGCTTCCAGTATACAGTTCCTTACTTTGGAAGTTAATCCACTAAATAATGACAGACATTAAGTTTCAGACGTCGTAACCTTCAGAAAATGCACGCTAAAGCAAGACCTGTTATTCTATCAACTGTCAAGTTTATACAAGAGAATTTTTTAGTACTGTTTGTATGTTCCCCCAATATATCTGTCTTTTTCCAGATTTCCTGTATTAAGAGGTTGAGAGGTACATGCAAATAAATATCCAAACCTCTCAACTGTCCCCAATTTTGGCTCAAAATGTTGCTCTTCCCCTAATAATCCCTCCGCAAAATAGCAATTCTGGAAGAAAACATGGAGGGTTTACAATTATAAATAACTGTAATGATCAGAGTTATAGATTACTTTTATTTCAGAATGCATGTAGATTCTCTAATTTTGTCCACTGCTCAAGTTAACAGTACTAATATTAAAAAGGTGTCCCTTCTTTGACAGGTTCCCAGCTGTACTGTGTGGCAATTTTATATTTTTGCATCACATTTTTGGGCCGTTTTTCATAAAATTGTGGTTTTCTGCCAAATTAGTGGCAAATCATTAGACTGAAGTTAGAAAATAATGGCAGACATTTGAGTTTCAGATTTCATACCCTTCAGAAAATTCATACTAATACAAGACCTGCTACTATTCTATTATCTTTCTAAGTTTATAAGAGCAATATTTAAAAATTGTCCTTATTTTTGGGCCTGTGTCCCACTTCTATGTATGGCTTTGTCCAGATTTCTTGCTCTGAGGTTGAGAGGTATGAGTGTCAGAGCCATCACCGTCAGTCAGAGACATTTCAAATTGTGACATACTTGTTGCACCCCACTCCTCCATGTAGTGACTCTTGATGTGTACAAGCAAGGCAAGGAGCAGTTATGCAGTGTAAGTGTGCAGAGTATTCCCCCTTCCAAGGTAGACCACAAGTATGACCGTGGCTTTTCATCTGTCCTTGATTTTGCAAAATGTTCTGGTTTTCTGTCATATTTTTATACAGTTGATTTATGCTTATTATTCAGAAAAGGCATGCTGTCGCACTGCCCTGTTGCTCTGTGTTTAGGTAGCAATGCTTCAATGACCATCAGGTAAGCTTGTCGGACATTGTAAGATGCAAGTAAGTTTTAATAAGCATACTGTTAAAGAATTACCAATATTGAAAGCCTTTTTTGTTGCCATGCAGAGAATATTTGCTTAACTAGATAACGTATAAGCCTTGGGTAATGAAATGCATATGACAGTATTTGTAATAAAGGGCAGGATTACAGTATTTTCAGAAACTCATTACATTTTGTTGGAGACTTGCAGTCATCTTTGCCGGCTTTACCCATAAACTAAACAGAATGCTAAATCTTTTGTGTGGTCCATAACTTGTGCAGTGATGCTTTAAGCAATTTATTTTGAACCTGTTTCTTGTTTGCTGTTCATTTTTTACTTTGATCATGTCTTCCCCATGAAACAAGTAGACCAGCAGTTGTCAGGCAGCAGGTCTTTTTTGGATAAGAAACATTTTTACAAGTGGGGGTATCACAGATTGCTACTTTTAGCATGTTACTTGGTAATTTTATAAAGCTGAATATAAATTATAATTGGAACTGCACTGCAAGGAGTAGTGGTTTGAGCTGAGTGCTGCTTGTTTTTTTTTATACTTGATTTTGGCTGGCATTCCAGTAATGTATTTAAAAAGTAATTTATTTTTTCATGCCTCACAAGCTTTGTGTTTCCATCTAGATATTAAATAAGCTGTCATGTAGCCAATGCATTGAAATATTTTTTCTTCTACACTTCATTTTGTCTTGATTGGACTCTTGTAATGAAGGTTTGGCACCTAGGGCAGCATATTTAATGTTCTAGTTGTGGTTTTGAGCATAGCTCTACCCCTTTCTAGTTGGTCCCACTCCTTTCCATTGGCCCCACCCATTCAGCTATTTTCTGCAGCCCCCCTTTAATTTGAAGTCACCAGCCGCCACTGGATATATGCAAATAACCCTTATGAACATCAAGTGTTTCAGCTAGATGGTGATTCTGAATGCCCATGACTTATTTATTTTTAAGTCATTTCAGTGGACAATTTCAGGCCAATAAAGCCAAACCCCACTAGCTAGGGATATGCATATTTCAGCCTTGTTATGACCTCATCAGCACAGCACAAGCAGTGTGTTTGACTAAGCTTCCCATAAGAAGGAAAAAAGATTTTCTTTAGTCCGGTAATAATTTGATTAGGTGGCTGTAATGGGGTACCAGCAATGACCTATATTTGAGAAGCAAAGAATTATTGAAGAGCCAAGAATCCACGTGGGAAGTATAATATGACAACTTTCCACTTTTCTATTAATGATATTAATGATTTTGCTTTATCAAGAATCTCTTTATATATGTAATCCAGTGTTTTCTGTATTGAAGGTCCCAGGGTAATCCTAAAATGTCAGCCTTTCATATACATGATCCATATTTCTTTGTTAATTTTATAGGCAGAGAACTTTCCCTGCCATAGTAAAATCTGAAAAATCTTCTCAGTATCTCTTTTTATACAAGATCAACATACAGTCAAATCATCAGCATACAACAGTAGTTGAATTCCAAATGATCTACTCCTCCTTCATTGTAGGGAGTGTCCTTTAATCTCTGAATAAGGAGTTCAGTATATAGAGCAAACAGAAGTAGGGACATCTAATGCCCCTGACTAGTCCTTCTTTGTGTTTCAATGGACCTGAAGAGTGTGGACCCAATTTTGATCCTGGTCATGTAGTCACAACAGAAGTCATTAACTAACTGATTAAAGACATTTGGGAACCCAGCATTTCTAAAACTCTGAAAATAAACCTATAATCAAACCTATGAAATGCTTTTTCTGCACTGAAGCTCAGTAGAGTTAACTGTTCCATGTTTGCACCAGCTTTTTCTACAATCTAACCATGCTTCCTTCACAACTACAGTGTTAAAAATTCAGCTAGCATAAAATCCTCCTCTTGTACATGATCAGAGTGAACTGTAATTGTTTGCTTAATGTCATTGACCTTCCCAGTTAGCTTTTTCAAAGAGTTTGAGAACTTCCATTTGATTTATGAACCTCTGACATGATTTGCTGAAATTGAGAGGCATTCTCATTAATACTGTCCAAATTGCATTCCATTCCCTATGCTGCTGTGGACTGCAGACTTGCAAAATCTAATTGACTGCCATATGATTGAGATTTTCTCCCCAAGTTTGAATTCTTAATTGCAGACATTTCTTCCTTCCCATGTGAGCAAAAGAAATCCAGGTAATTATAAGGAGTTAATTGTAATGCCATTAAAATTGGTAAGATATGATGAGACCCTAAGGATCTTCATTTAACAGTTTAGTCAGCCGGTGGAGAGAGCAGGAGCCTTGCCTCTACACCATTTCCAGCCTAGGTGGGAAGTAATAGAGAAGACTAAGTTTATCATATTGATTACTGCTGCAGTAGCCTTAGCAATATAGCTTGTATCCTGCAAAGGATGTAACAGGGCACCTTCCATACAACCAAACTGTCAAGCAGCTTGACCTGAGCTATCTAAAAGACAAGTTTTGGCTCCATGCCCTTCAGAGCTGTACTACCATTGAAGAATGATCTCTTCTGAGGCTTTCAAGGATTGATGGTTGGCTTGTGATGTTTCTTTGCTTGGCAGATAAGTTCTTTGGTAAAAAGCTTTACTTTTTCTAAATATTATTGCTGTTTTATCACTTTCCTCATCAGTAAAGTTATTTTAAAGCTCAGAATTTTGCGATTTAATGGACTGGGTTTTCTCTTTCTTTGTGACTATTGCTAGAATGTAGCAGTGTTTTCAGTGGGAGAACACTGAAGTTTCTCAGTCCCTCAGTAAATACTGAGTTGTTACAGAAGGATTTTCCAGAACATAAACCCATTCCTCCTGTTCTGTCTGCTGTAGAAGATGTGCGTCACTGCCTCCAATTTTCCTGATAGTCAGCCAGCTGCTCCAAAAAAAGGCAGGATGAATAAAGTTTCTCAGTCTTTTACATTGTTCTACAATATTCCTAAGCCTGACCCAGTAGCTATAGCTTTAGTTGATCCCATTGCTGCAAAGCACTTAAGTAATTCCAATCCTACTCTTTCTGATAAGGATGGGAAATTAAGTATGTGAAAAAAGTGTATACTTCTGCAACTTTGATTTTCAAAATTTTGAATTGTCATGCTCAAATGTTTGTTCTGACTAATTATGAAGGTATGAGGAATGTTTTATTAGCAATTTCATCTTGTCAGGAACAATCTCCTTTAAATAATTTAGTTTCTTCTATTGCACAGGTCACTACTCATTACTGACAGCGAATGTATGTCTCTGTTTATACATCATCCAGCGCTATGGCCACTGACACTGCTTTGAGGAGGTTTGTAAGGCTGCATGCTCAGAATCTTCCAGATGATAAAAAATACATTTTATATTCACCTTTGGATAGAGATTTAGTGTTTGGACCCTTTGTTGCAGAGGTGATCAAAAAGTGTGAAACAGGTAAGCAAATCCAGGGAATCCCTAAGATTTTTTAACCCTTCTTTTCCAAATTTTCCAAGGGAATTTCTAACTTCTCATCCAATTTTGGGAAAAAGCAGAATAAACAGTCTCAAAAAATACAGGTAAACAGATGTTTAAGAAGAAATAGCAAGGGGGTTCCAAAAAGAAGCCTTAAACCTCCCCAAACCAAGGACAGTACAAGTGTGAATGATTAGTCAAGAGACCTTGTAACTCCCTCCCACCTTGGCCCCTTCTTTCCAGAAAGTCTGAATCTTCATTTTTCTCTTTGTCAACAGATAGTTTCAAGTAAATGGGTTCTGAAAATCATTTGTCAAGGATGGATTCAAGCACATAAATATCAACGAGATGCTTGAAGTGATCAAGGCACTCAACTCTCTGAATCATCTTTGGTAGCTGGAACCTCTTGTAGTTGCAGGCAATACCACGGTTGAGTGGCACATCAACAAGCAAGAGGAAACCAGGACATATTCTTTGCAGACTAGGCATCTTAGATTGGGATATAGCTTCATAGCACAATCTCACTTTTCAGGCATCCTACATTCTGTCCGAGCAAAACTGCCCGTCAGACAAGCTGAACAGGACCAAGACAGACTCTCTCAAATGGAAACTAGATCAGGGGTCTTCCATTGATTCATCTGTGGGGAGTTCTTTAAACTTGTTTACCTCCTCTGTGAACAATCAGCTGACACGATTCTATTCTAGGACACCATCCAAGTAGGCCTGGAAGACAGATGCCTTTTCTTTGGACAGGAATGTTCCTGTATGTTTTCCACTCTTTCCAGTAATATCTAGGGTAATTCTGAAGATTCGGAAGGAATCTCCCACGATCATTGTGGTGGCTCCTTTCTGGCTCTGGCAACCATGGTTCTCTCTTCTTTTGGAAATGGCAAAGGCAATTACCACAAGCTTCTTCACAGACTGGATGTACTCACATAAGACAGAGGTGTTTGATAGACCCCAGTATCAATCAACTTCTAATGTCAGCCTGGATAATAAGGTCTTATTTCCTTTTAGGCAGCTGTTTATGGAGGACATAAGAGGTGCTAATGGAGGCAAAAAGCCTGTTACTTGAAAATCATATATCGGCAAATTGAAAATGTTTTCTAATTGGTGCTAACAACATAACCAGCACCCATTCAGGGCTAGCTGTTCTCTGGTTTTGCAATATTTGTGAGAGTTACTGTCCTGTTGCCTTTCTTATTCATCTTTAAAGGTTCATTTATCTGCTTGTTCAGCATTTCTGCCCATGGATTCTCCTGTTTCAATTCAGTCTTCTATCAAAATGTTTAAGAAAGGGGTCTTGCATAAGAGGCTTCCAAGAAAACCAGTTTCCCTTCCTTGCAGTCTTCAGTTTATGTTAGGGAAGCTAACTCTGGCTCCATTTGAGCCCAGCTTACCTGTCTGACTTGAGGCTTTTAACATGGAAAGTAGTATTACTCATTGCTTGACCTCAGCAAGGGTATCGGAGTTACAAGCACATACAGGGAGAATAAACCCTATCTCATTTTTCATAGGGACACAGGGTTTCTTTGACAATTAATCCTTCTTTTACACCTGAAGTGGTGTTCCAGTTTACTTTAAGCCAAACTATCCATCTCCCCATTTTATTTTCTGAACCTAAAAGTAAGGGAGAAAAAAATAACTCCATATCTTGCATGTCCACAGAAAACTCTGGTACTGTTTTGACTGAACAAAATCTCTCATATCTTTGGATCTTTGTTTTGACTGAACAAAATCTCTCATATCTTTGGATCAGTTCATTTTTTTGTGAAGATAAGAAGACAACGTTAGTCAAAACAGACTAGTTCCAAATACTTGTCTAAGACTATTACCTTTTGTTATACTCACTATAACAAATCTATTTCAGGCAGGTTCAAGGCCCACTCTACCAGGGCCTTGGCTGCATCTATGACTTTTTGGGAAGGGTTTGATTCTAGAAGTATTCAAGAAGCTGCTACTTCGTGCTGTGGTCATACTTTTACAAAGCACTAAAAGCTTGATTCCTTTTCTAGGTCCATGTCGGACTTTTCTCTGACCATTCTCCAGGGTCTCCTGGACTTTTCTCCATCCACCTCCCAAATGTAGTAAGCTAGAGTATTCTACTCCATAGCTAAGGCTACTGCAACCATGATCAGTATGATGAACACAGTAAAGTTGTGGAAGTAAATTTACCATAACAGTAGATGTACAAATGATCAATGCTGCAGTAGCCTCTCCGTTTCTCCACCCCCCCCCCGCTTTTTTTGGTGCATCTTTCATGCCAGGTTGTGGATGTTTATTTTATTTATTTATTTTATTTTGTTATCCCTAGCATTGTTCTTCTAGGGCTCAGACTCCCTCTCTCTGTTGGCAGGAAATCTCTGAAGGGCTTGGGCCCTAAACCTGCCTTTTATTCGGCTTAGTTCAAGCTGCCTGACAGTTTGTGTGTGGAAGGTATCCTGAAGCTTTGGAAGCTGGCTGGCTGTTATATCCTCGACAGTATAGAACTGTTATAGCTAAGGCATCTGCAACAGTGATCATTCAAATATCCACTGTTATGGTAAGTTTACTTACACACCACTGTACTTTCATGCACATATTTATGTTTTATGAAATTTGTATACTTATTTGTCTTGAAAATATTGTCTTAAGGGTTCAGCTTTGAACATCATATGAAGTATGTGATACTTTAACTAAATGATGTCATGGGAGCACATGGTTTTATCATACATAGTTTCCTTTGTAACTTGCATGACACCCATAATGTTGGGCACAAATAAGATTGACAGTGGTTTTGTCAGCCATTTTTTGAGGGACAGTTGTTGTTTTGGTGTTTGTTATTGGTTATGTTTTGGGTAAAGTATTTAGTTGTGGAAAAATGGAGCAATAGATTTTACTGTTTTGTGGTTTGAACTGTATGTGATATGTGAAATTCAGCTATATTTTAAATAGCACCAACCAGTGATGGAAAGGTGTAGATGCACTTTTCTTAGCAGGTGTTTGCCCTTTATCCATGACTTTGCAACCAAGAAGGTGGCATATTTGAGTAAGGAAGGTTCGGGTAAAAACACCCGTCATTGGATATGCTGACGTGGGTAAACTTCCTAACATGTGGTAAGGCTCACTTCGCTCCCCTCCCCTGCCCCAATTCCCACCCGCCCCCACTACTTCTACATTTATTCTAACCCTCAATCACCTGGCAACTCCCTACGGCCATTCACCTGCAACCACCCTAGCCACACCCCTAATTTACCACTTGCATCCAAATACCACAAACCCAAACTATGCAGGCCTTACTTTCATCTCTCCTACTAACCCTCACAACTCTAACCTACATAACATACTTACACACAAACACACCACCTACCATACAACACATACCTTCACACCTGTTATTACACACACAGTCTTTCCTATAGCCCCCTCTTTATTTAGTGACAACACAGTGCTATTTTACGTAACAAGTATGTTTCACTATTCTACACTAGAAAAACATCAAGTAAAACTCCACATAGATATTCTACAAACTACCAAGCTTCAACTTTCATTAAAGAAATACTTCCAAACCTCAGGGGATATTCACCCAAATCCAGGGCCAAGCAACATTATACCCCAAAACAAACACACTGCAGATCTACTCATCATCAATCTTCACTCTCGCAGTTTATCAAACAAACTTCCTCACTTAACGAACTGTAGCTGGTAGTCAACTGACTGAAAACATTTAGAAAAAAAATAAAAAACAATTACCGAAACCAGTGCAGTTAACAGTTTATTGCAATCCAAAGTACTTGCAGTTCAAACAACTAAGCGCTTTCGCCAGATAATCCAAAGGCATCTTCAGAGTTGTTTAAACATGGTCTCCAAACAGGTTAAATAGTAACAGATATTGTTTGTAACTACGCAACCACCCACCCACAACGTTTCCCGCCCAAACTTTTAAAAAGACAGTACATCTATCAAATACCCATTCTTAAAAAAAATATACTCCGACATTTTTTACATTGTAGCAAAATACTTCCTAATCGTTCATTAAGCAACATACTAAATCTACTTGAAATTATTAAAATTACATCCTGCATGATTTTTTTAAAATAAATCCTGGAAATTAGATATGTCAAAAAATTTGGTTATATCTAATCTTCAAAAATGGCTTAATGGAAATAAAATCATTTAAACCAGGTTCCACAGAAGCGTTTAGCTTCAACTGCCATAAAGATTCTTTACTTTCCAACAACAGATCATTGTCACCTCCATGTTCATTCTTAAACTCTTATATATCACAAAAAACACAAACTTTTTAAAATTAATGCATCTTTTGGAATGTATAAAGAGAGCATTATGTATGTCTTTATTCCTTATAGCCCTTACATGTTCGCCTATCCTGTCCCTCAATCTACGAATGGTTTTACCCACATAGAAACCGGGGCAGGATAAGCAAGTAGCTTTTGAAAATTAGACATAACCAAATTGTTTGACATATCTAATTTCCAGGATTTATTTTAAAAAAATCATGCAGAATGTAATTTTAATAATTTCAAGTAGATTTAGTATGTTACTTAATGAATGATTAGGAAGTATTTTATTACAATGTAAAAAATGTTGGCGTATATTTTTTTAAGAAGAATAGGCATTTGATAGATGTACCGTCTTTTAAAAGTTTGGGCAGTAAAAATTGTGGGTGGGTGCTTGTGTAGTTACAAACATATCTGTTACTATTTAACCTGTTTGGAGACAATGTTTAAACAACTCTGAAGATGCCTTTGGATTATCTGGCAAAAGCGCTTAGTTTGAATTGCAAGTACTTTGGATTGCAACAAACGGTTAACTGCACTGGTTTCGGTAATTGTTTTTTATTTTTTTCTAAATGTTTTCAGTCAGTTGATTACCAGCTACAGTTCGTTTTGTTTTTAAACCGTGCCGGTTGTGATTTACTGTTGGATTGCTGTGGAGTTAATTTATATACAATTGTTGATGCAAATATTCCTGTGAACTATTTGGTTGTTATTGCACTTATTACAAATCAACTTTGGACGATAGCTATTGAGAAGGGCAACTTTTTTATATATTTGCCTGTGAAACTATCTTTGTGAACTATTCTGCCATTGTTGCACCTACCACACAGCTACTCTTGATTTACAACAGTTATTGAAAAGGGCAACTTGCTATTTGAATTTGAGTGTTGTTTCTATAAACGGATTGCAAAAGACTTGTAATGGAAGGCCTGTTGACTCAGGTTTTAGATTCTATTAACAAATTGACTACTATGTTGGCTAATGACAGGGTTCATGCTACGGTTCGCAATGAACCTATAGTGTCTGATACACAGGCAGAGCTCTTCACGATGCACTCACCTATTAATTTGGATGATATACCTGTTGTGAATGCTAGAGAACATGATAATGGAAGGGCAAGCAGAGAAGATTTTACTACATGGTTTGGAGTGCTGGAATATGACCTGGGGCGAATGCCTGATAGATTGGTAGAAGTACCAGTGTGGAACCAGCAGCTGTTTTCGTTTGAGAAACTGTGTTATAAATACAGATCTTTACAGTTGGACAATTCGTTTTTCAAAAAATCTTTGGAATTAAAACAAGTGCCCAAAGGTTTGCGACTGTGGATTCTTCCGATGGGAATATATAGTGGGAGTTAATTGCGGTTTTAGACAAAGCAGGTTTTGAAATTATGGACATTATAGTTAAAAATAATGATATTAAACATAAAGAATTGCAGGATGAAATTTTCAAACTGAATAACAGTATTGTAAATGATGCGTTTACACCCTACAATGACAAATATAAGAAAGTTTTATATGATGTTGATAAATTTGTAACCAAAAATGTTACTATTAAACAGTGTAAGATTACACGTGATACTGAACAGTACAAAAACAATAAAGCTTACCCAGATGTAGCTAAAAAAGGCACAAATGTGGAAGGATTAGATGCTAGGAATGTATCTAGGGGTGATATTGATAACAACAGGGGGCATTACAACATGGATATCAATAGAGGGAACATGGACGAAGAACAGGATGTTTTTTTACCCCGGAGGTCAGAACGCCTGAGGAATCAGGCAAACCAAAATTTGCAGAAGCCAGTAGAAGGGTGGAACCAGAGAGGTCATTATGTACAAGGGAGGTCTTGGAACAACAAACAGTCCAAGAAGTGGAAGTAAATATACACTCCGATACATGGTTAAACAGCAATGATAGTGAAGTGTGGGTTGAGGAAGGGGGGTTAAATTGTCAGACAGTACAACAGAATGGTTTCACCATTTATAATTATTCTGATTTGGACTTAAGTCAAGAATACTTCATAGGTTCATAGGTTCATACTAGGCTATCTGCCCAAGGACATTTATAAGCCTAGCCCAGAGTTTTGTGGCTTTCGCCACCCCTTTAGTTTGGAGGATACTATGCCCATTGTTTTGTTGTGCCTCTGTCAAGCAGTGACACTGAGATAATCCCTGGGGTATATCTGTGATCTCCCATCCATTGGTCAAGATTTCTCTTGAACAAAGCCAGCGAGGTGCTCTGCCTCACATGTACCGGGATTTTGTTCCACAGCATAGGGAGTCTCTGGGTGATGAATCTGTCCCTCCAGCACGTCCTATTAATAACCGTGTCAAGGTTTAACTCTCCCGCCCTTGTAGTTCTGAGGGATCTAGATTTTTTTGAGGTGAAGCATGTTCATCAATTCTGGGTTGGACATGGCCTTGTATGTCAGGCACAGGTCACCTCTGAGCAGACGGTAAGCGATTGAATAGAGCTGGAGTTCCTTCAGTCGGGCAGCATAGGACATATTTTTGAGACCCTTTATCCTTTTGGTGAGGAATTTTTGGGGCCTTTCCAGTTGCTGCAGGTGTCGTGTCAGATACATTCCGAATGGGGCATTGTACTCAATCATTGGTCTGATGAGTGATGAGTACAGGGGACGATGACTTCCCTTGATCTAGATGTGAATCCCTTCATGATCAGGTGGGCAATGTAGAAGGTCTTCCTAACTACTATGGCAACGTGAGTGTCAAACGAAAGGTTACTGTCAACCTGGGTCCCCAGATCCCTGATAACCTCTTCTGAGCTCAGTGGGTTGCCGCCTATATGGTAGCTAGGGGTAACCTTGTTTTTCCCAAAGGGTATGACTATGCATTTTTTGGCGTTTAACTTTAGGCCATGGCTCTGGCACCAGTTATCCATTTCTATAAGACCCTTTTGAAGGATATCTGTGTCAGATGTGTTCTCAAATGTGGCGCCCAGTTTGCAGTCATCTGCAAATTTTGTCAGCCATAATCCTCCTGTGTTTGCTTGTACTTCTGAAAAGTAGATGTCGAACAGGAGTGGGCCCAGGACTGAGCCCTGTGGGACACCACTTGTGACAGGCTTTGAGTCTGACATGGCGCCAGCAACTCTGACCCTGTGGGTTCTGTCACTTAGCCAGTTTGCAACCCATCTTGTGACGTATGGGTTTACATTTAAGCTGATGAGTTTTTCAATGATACCTGAGTGGGGTATTGTGTCGAAAGCCTTTGCCAGGTCGAGGTAGGCTGTGCGGACTGCCTTTCCCTCATCAATGGCCTTGGTGACCGTATCGAAAAAGTCAACCAAGTTTAGAAGGCATGATCTGCCTTTGACAAAGCCAAACTGGGTCAGATCCAAAGTTTGCAAGTCCCCTATGTCTTTATTTATGAGTTCCATTATGATCCTTTCCATAGCTTTGCAGATCAGGCTTAAGCTGATGGGACGGTAATTTCCAGGGTCGGTGGAGGCACCGCCTTTGTGAAGTGGGACCACAGTTGCCGTATGCCACTCCTTAGGCACGTATCCTGAGGTGAGGCTAAGATTAAACAGCTGCCCTAACTGTGGGTTTAATTCCTCATTGAGTTCATGGAGCACACAACCGGGGACACCATCTGGTCCCATGGATGCTGTGTTTTTTGCCTTGGAGAGAGCAATTCTTACCTGAGCGTTTGAGATGTTTGGGGGGTTACAATCCTCTGGTATAGCTATCTTACCTTTTGGGGGGGGGGGGAGAAGTTTGCACTGAACCTGTCAGCCAGTATGTTGGCAATGTCTGTAGGTTCAGTAATTTTTACATCATTTTGAACTAATTCTGAGCATATCTGGGAGTTTCCTCCCAGGTTTCTAACATAGCTAAAGAAGGCCTTATGATTGTCTTTTGAGTTCTTAGCGATTTTTCTCTCAAAATTTGCCTCGGATGATTTTATGAGAGCTCTTAGTTTTTTACTTATAATGATCAAAGGTGTTTTCCCTTTTAAGGATTTTGCTCTATCTTGTAGTAGCTTTCTCCTTTTGTTGTAGAGTTTGTTTATGGCTGGGGTCCACCAGACTGGATGCTTGCCTTTGGTACAAAGAGTCTTTGTTTTGTTTGGGATTGCCTGATCCATGCAGTCCTGTAGGTGCTGGTAGAAGGCATTTGTGATTGATTCAGCGGCTTGAGTAATGGTTTACGCAGGCTCGGGGCCTTAAAAGAGACCACACCAGTCTTTAGAAGTGTGAAGTCGGCTTTTGAGAAGTTCTTCACTGTGGTCTTTTTTTTATCTCCGGTGGGGGCGGGATGTGGACTTCCAGTGAGATTATTTTATGGTCTGATTTCACCAGTGAGGGGTATACTTCCGGTGTTAAACATTGTGACCCCATGTTCGTGATGATGAGATCTAGTATGTTTTCTCCTCTTGTGGGGATGATGACTAGTTGTTCCATGGCATTTGAGTTTATGAACTCTAGGAACCTTTGGGCTAGAGTGTTGGGGCTTGAGTAGTGATCCCAGTCTATATTTGGGTAGTTGAAGTTACCTAGTATGATGGTGTTTGGAGATACATTTATCCCCTCCAGTGTTTTCAGGAAAGCTATGTGAGGTTCCTGAGATTGAGAGGGTGGCCTGTAACATGCTACAAATTGCAGAGCAGTCTTACCTATGGTTAATTGCACCTGGATGGTCTCCGATGCATCGTGCGTTGCCACCAACCTTGAGGTGTGGGTGTCCTTGATGAATATAGACACCCCCCCTCCCTTCTTGGTGTTGTCCGGATTTTGGGGCCGGAACGCATGATATGAGGTAAAACCTGATAGTGCCGGGGTGCTCTCTGGAGCCTTGAACCAGGTTTCAGTCACAGCACAGACATCGATGTTCTCCATACTGAGAAGGGCCTCGAGTGCGTGCATCTTGAGGAAAAAGGGAATGTCATTTTTTCCGAGTTCACAAGTGAATGTTGCTAGAACTTTAGTAAATTTAAAAATGTACACTCGACAAATTAATTTAAAAATGTTCTTTAAGGATAGAAATGAGCAACGAACTGAAATTAATGCCTTGAGGTGTAAAAGCATGTTTGTACCCCCAAGTAATATTGAAATAGATATTTTTGAAAGAATGTGCGAAAAACAGATTCGCACATTGGTTATTAATAGTGGTAATATCAACCAAAACAAAATTAAAATTAAGAGTACAAGAACTTATAATATGGCAAAGGAAGAAAATTACTTGTTATGGTCTTTAGCTAAAAACAAGAATTTAAGGATCATGACCCCCCGATAAGGGAGGGGGTATTCTTATTATGCCTTACATTGATTATAAGAATGGAGAAAATATTAAATGATGAATTAACTTACGCAAGAGCATCAAGGCATGAATTGAATAGGGCGTATTCTTGGATAGAT
The DNA here is from genome assembly GCF_019279795.1 of Protopterus annectens. Lineage (NCBI taxonomy): Eukaryota > Metazoa > Chordata > Ceratodontiformes > Protopteridae > Protopterus > Protopterus annectens. Next base: position 741,125,225 of record NC_056743.1, read on the forward strand.
GTCATTAGAAGGACAAATTAATGAAAAAAAAATAGAGTTTCTAACAGAGAAAAAATGGGTTTTGATAACGATTTTTGGCATTCCTAAAACAAATAAATCTATTGTGAATCCACCTTTTAGGCCGATTGTTTCGGCAAGGGGATCTAAAACTGAACCCATATCAGCCTGGATTGACAACAAAGTTAAAACATTTGATAAATGAAGTTGACCACATAGTCAAGGACTCTTGACACTGTTTGAGTAGATTGTCAAAATTTAGAAATATCAATGATTTTAAATATAATTTTTTGGCAATCGATGTAGTTAATTTATTTTCTGTAATACCACATGATAGAGGTATTGAGATGTTTTAAAATAGTATTATCAGTTTGGGAGTTTCAGTCATGGCTTTAGTCAGAGTACTAGTTGATTTCATGGGGATAGTTCTAAAAATAACTTTCTCATGTTCGAAGGTGAAATTTTTCATCAAATTTCAGGAGTGGCAATGTGGGCAAAATGTGCCCCCATTTTTGCCAATCTGGTATTATTGGAGTGGGAAACTGAATGTAATTTAAAAGCAAAATATAATGAGAGAATTTTGTCCTATAGTAGATTCCTTGATGATATATTAATATTGTGGAAAGGGGATGAGCAAGAAGCAGATGAATTTGTGAAATATCTTAATGGAACTACCAATTTTTTGAAGTTAACTAGTACATGGAACAAAAATCACATTAACTATCTAGATATGTTTATCAAACAAGAAGGAAAATTTTCAAACACACTGCTGGATTTTAATAGTAACCATCCATACTGTCAAAAACGTAGTGTAGTCAAAGGGCAGATGGTACGACTATCAAGAATAATTAGTAGTGAAGAAGTCTTCCATACAGAAATGTACAACCTTATAGGAATGTTTCTGGAAAGGGGCTACCCTTTAAAATTATTGTTGAATATCAAAAAAGAAGTTAATAAGAAAAGGGAGCGAATGTTTGCACCTATCTTGTTGTCTGAGTGGCAGTTTAAAGACAAAAATAAAAATTTGGTACAAGAGAACAATATGACTAATGCCATGGTTTTGGAATACAATTATAGCAATTCCAAGATTGTTGGCATTGTCAGTCAATGTTGGGAATTATGTTTCCAGGGGGACATGTTAACAATTCTTGGAAAAAAACCCAAATAGTTTTTAGTAGGGGGAGAAATATAAAGAATATACTAGAGACCAAAATAAATAAACTTGTATACAAGTCCTACATGTCCAAATGTGAGAATTGTAAATTTTGTAGATATATAAATGATGGACCATATGTCTTTATTCAGGGCAGTGACATTTCCATTTCATGTCCAGGTAGGGTTAACTGCAACACAATGCATGTTGTATATGTAGCTACTTGCTTATCCTGCCCCAGTTTCTATGTGGGTAAAACTACTCGTAGATTGAGGGACAGGATAGGTGAACATGTAAGGGCTATAAGGAATAAAGACATACATAATGCTCTCTTTTTATACATTCCAAAAGATGCATTAATTTTAAAAAGTTTGTGTTTTTTGTGATAGAGTTTTCAAGAATGAACATGGAGGTGACAATGATCTGTTTTTGGAAAGTAAAGAATCTTTATGGCAGTTGAAGCTAAACGCTTCTATGGAACCTGGTTTAAATGATTTTATTTCCATTAAGCCATTTTTGAAGATTAGACATAACCAAATTGTTTGACATATCTAATTTCCAGGATTTATTTAAAAAAAATCATGCAGAATGTAATTTTAATAATTTCAAGTAGATTTAGTATGTTGCTTAATGAATGATTAGGAAGTATTTTGTTACAATGTAAAACATTCTGGAGTACATTTTTTTAAGAAGAATAGGAATTTAGTAGATGTACTGTCTTTTGAAAAGTTTGGGCAGGAAAAATTGTGGGTGTGTGCTTGTGTAGTTACAAACAATATCTGTTACTATTTAACCTGTTTGGAGACTATGTTTAAACAACTCTGAAGATGCCTTTGGATTATCTGGTGAAAGCGCTTAGTTGTTTGAATTGCAAGTACTTTGGATTGCAATAAACGGTTAACTGCACTGGTGTCGGTAATTGTTTATTTTTTTCTAAAAACTTCCTCACTTACACGCATTCATAACTCAGTACTCCCCCGACTTCCTTACCATAACAGAGACCTGGCTAAAACCCAGCACACAGAACGAAGAAATTCTCCCTCCAGGATATAATATCCTATGGCTAGATAGAATGGTAAAGAAGGGTTGGGGGTATTGCAGTTGTCTATAAAAATACAATTTATCTCCAACCTCTACTAATTCCTCTACCTAAATTTAATACTGCTGAGATCATAGGCTCAGTCCTACTGTTAAATAGGAAAAAGAGCTTCAATATTCTCTGTGCATATATCCCTCCAGGTAATAACGCTCCAATAACTGAGGAGATTGTAGAATGGTCAAAAGATAATTTCCCACAGGAAACTATTTTATTAGGTGACCTAAACACTGACTGGCTAGCCTGTAACTCTAAAAACCCCACTAACCACATCAACCTGTATGGATTTTCTCAGCTCATTCAAGAACCAACTAGAGTAGACAAAAAATCCCATAAGGAATCCATACTGGAATGGACATTAGTAAATTACCCTGAACATAATTACCAAGTAGGTAGTCTACCTGATGGACTTAGTGACCATCTCCCTACTTTCCTCTTACGAAAACGTACTAACTTATCCAAACCTATAGTCTATAGACAAGTCAGAAACGATCGCAATGTTAACCCTGTAGAACTCAACACTATATTAAAAAATGTAACTGGGAACCACTACACAGCCTTGACCTAGACCAAGCAGTGGACTATTTTAATAGTACTCTTATTAACATCCTTGATTCAGTTGCCCCAGTAAGAAAAATTATAGCTAAGCAACACTATGCTCCTTGGCTTACTAAATCAACTAGAGCCCTATTAAAAAATGGAGACAAGGCATGGAAAACCTGGAAGAGAGATAACACTAGTTTATCCAAACAAAACTGTCAACACCTTAGGAATCAGGTCAAAAAAAACAAACAAAGCTTGATAAACAGAACTACTTTCTAGATATACAAAATAAACACTCCAATAACCCCCAAAAGTAGTGGCATGCACTCCCTACTAAAACCTCCACACCAGCTCCCACCTCCACCTCTACAAAAACAGATAGTGATATAGCCTCCCAATTTAATCACCACTTTACTGAATTCATTAAATCACTATCAACTCCACTTTCCAAAAATAGCTACTCATCCATACCAACAACTCCTAACAACTCACCTCCCTTTACATTCTCTCCTGTCCCAACCTCAACAATAAAAAGAAAACTCTTAAAACTTAAACCCACTACTCTTGCAGCAGATGGTATACCTGCTCATTTCCCAAAAATGGCTGCCTACTCTCTATCCTACCCAGTCTCAATCTTAATCAACCGCCCCTTACAGGAATCCCCCATACCTCAACTATGGAAAATCTCTTACATTATTCCCCTTCATAAGGGTGGGAATTCCTATGATTTCTCTAACTGTTACCCCATAGCCATTCTGTCTTCTTTATCAAAGATACTTGAGAAATGCTTACACTCTCAGATCATGCATTTCCTAGACTCTAACAATCTCATCTTCTCTACACAACATGGTTTCTGCCCACACCACAGCACAACTTCATCCCTTCTCTCTTTCACAAACCTGGATAACCAACATAGAAATAACAGATTTGTATCTGCTATATTCCTGGACCTCTCCAAAGCATTTGACATGGTTTCCCATTCCATTCTAATAGATACTCTTACCTCTCTATCCTTTGCCCCTAACACTTTTGCATGGTTTAAAAACTATCTATCAGAATGACAACAAGCTGTCCAGTGGCAAGGAGTTATATCATCTTTACTCCCGGCTACCATTAGTGTACTTCAAAGTTCCATACTCGGTCCACTCCTCTTTTCTGTCTTTACCATTACTTTACATACCTCTTCACTACAGGCTTCACTCGTACAGTATGCAGATGATTCCACCCTGATCTGCTCCACCCCAAATCTTACCACCCAACAGCATCTTGCCCAGGAATCTTTTACATCAGTAGAAAGGTGGATCACAGATATTCAACTTATCTTAAATCCCAACAAAAGAAAACTACTTCTGTTTACCCCAAACAAATCAAAAACCACTCCACTCTTCTTATTTGTTTCCTCCAATAATGGAACGGTCATTTCACCCTCTTTCTACACCAAGCTGCTTGGTGTTGAAATAGATAACATCCTACATGTTGACATCCATATCTCTCAAACTATTAAAAACGTACACGAAAAATGGGGTCCCTATACAGACAAAAAGACTTTCTAATAGATCAAGCTCGGGTCATCCTAGCTCAAACTCACCTTCTCTCCACACTCATGTACGCAGCACCTATTCTCACCTATGTAAGAAAATCTGACCTGAAGAAACTTGTCATGTTATAACAAAATCACCAAGTTTGCAAAAAATTCCCTCTTTAGAACGTACCATTCTTTATCTCTTAGGCAACTTTAGTGGCTTGAGTTCCCACAGTTATTGACCTACCATCAACTAGTCATAGCTTATAACAACCTAAAATATCCTGAAAAAACTCCAGCCCTTAGGGAACTCCTGACTAACTACATTCCAAATTGACCACTCCGCTCTGCCAACAAATCATTCCTCTCTATCTCCACAGCCAACAGCACAGCAGGTAAAGCTCTATTTTCTCACAGTATAGCAAAAAGTTGGAATAATCTCCCTCTCTCTGTGACTTCTGCACCTAATACCAAACAATTCAAAAACTCCCTTCAAGGCTCATCTTATTAGCTCTTGGCTATGTCCATGTGTTACTTAATCCTAGTGTATGCTACAACCATGTTTCTCTCTTCTCTCCTATTATCAGACCCTTGGTAAAAATGGAAGTAACAAATGGTATCCCTTGACATTTGGAAATGCAGTTGTGATCTCTGTCTGTATATTTTGATGACTAACTTAATGTTCACTTGTATATATTGCTGATATGATCTTTCTTTGCGTACTGTTCTATTATGCACAAAATACTGCTCAATAACAAAGTCTTTACTTTACATTATGTATTATCATTGTCTGTTGTATTAATTAAGCGGAGCTTTTCTTCCCGGGCCTCCACTGTAAGTGGACCTCATCCAGTCGGACCATCCTGGTTAAGAAATGTAAAATAAATATATAAAAATAAATAAATGTGTACTTATTTTATTGCCATTGATATTCTTCTAACACTAAAGCTAAATTCTTGATGTTACAAAATGTGTTTTTTGTAGCAATTTTATTTATTTACTTATTCTGAATTTGATTTACCGGGGTAGAACACTGATCCCACTGGACCTGCTTCAGCCCAGAGTAAACGCAATAGATGCGTATGATTATGTACAGAGTGTATGACAAAACATTATTATCTTACATGCATTCTTTGCAAATTGAATATTAAATTTAGTCTGAGTATAAAGGCAATAGATACATGGCATTGTATTCACAGTGACTAACAAAACACACGACATATGCATACATTATATATAGAGTGGATATCAGAGTTGGCATGCTGAAAGAATCGCAATGAAAAGTGGAAGTACGAACAATCAGGGTAGGAAAAGTTTGTTATGACCAAAGAGAGAGAGAAAGCAGTTGCATTTTCCTTGAATGTTGTAATTTGCTTTAGTTCTGACTGGAAATAGGGTAAAAGGAATGACCTTTAAGGAAGGAGAGATTTCTTCAATTTGGGAATAAGGACTGAGAAAGCGTAGTTTGTACACTGAAACTTTTTTTATTTAATCAAAGTCTAAAAACACCAAACAAAAGAAAATAACTAGTCAATCAAGTATGTCCAGGCTATAATCCAGAATGGGTTGATTTTCTGCAAGACAAGTTTATTAAGCGCTTTCGGCTATGCACAGCGAAGCCTTCATCAGAATACATTGCAAACTGTTTTATTTAATGTCTCATTACATATCCAAGGTTGTCCTTTGGATATGTCAACTATGTCAAAGCTTTGTTTTGAGTATGAAAAGATTTGCTCTGGCCATGCGACATTATGGTTAATGGCAACAGTTAAACCGTGTCCTGTCATGTCTAAGGCATGCTGTATGCCAGGTGTTTAATATTGCAGTGTATAGCAATTTACTGCCAAGTTAATCATGTCAAGCTAAAAAGTAGGACGCTTTCAGTAAAATTTCAAGCAGATGCACTAAAGTAACGCTTCACATATTTATAGCACTTGGACATGGAACAAAAGGGTTGTTAACTATCTTAGTTTATCTGCCCCTTTTTTATCAGCAGTCTCTGGGTGGTGGTAAGTGAACGAGTCAGTATTGATGCCATGTTAGGAAAGTGTGCGTGCCAGCTGTTTCCAGTCTTGTGTTTTTGTGTACGTGTACAGTTCCTTAGAGTAAAACTAAAATGAAACCAAGCAGAAGCTGTGTTTTGTATCATTTCCTTGGGGTATTGCTGTTTGACTAATTCTTTTAGTTTTCCTTCATCAAAGACTCAGACAATTGATAAAAATGGAATAGGGAATGTATTCCAACTCAAAAGGGACAGTATGAGACAGGTAGAAGGATGTGAAGATAAAATGTACATTTAAAAGTAAAAAGTGCCATCTTATAATCCTGAACTGTCTCAATCAGTATCACGATTTGTAATGTTTTGTAAAGACACAGTGGTAGTCACTGATCGCAGATAAAGTTACCATTTCCCGCAGGGGAAGTAGCTTACTAAACTGGTTTGGTTCCTAGGCAACACAGTTTCTCTGTATTGAGTCTTGCTTTCACAAATAAAACAAAACCAAAATATGTAAGGGGGTTTATCTGCCTCCTTAATATGTACTAAAAAGATGTTAATATTGGAAGTAATTTTGCATAAATCAAGTGCCTGACAGGTTTGGATTGCCATATAATATTGCTTGCTATATAGCTATATACAGAAATATAAGAGCAGTATTTAACATTTTATTTCTTTCAGCTGTTTGTGTAAAATGACAACTTAAAATAGAGCTGTGCGTTTGCATAACCAAGCTAAATTCACAAAACAGTTTTGAATAGACTGTAGTTTATAATAATAGTCAAGCAAAAATGATAGAATACATTGTAATCCATTATACAGTACTGTTTCTTTTATTGTAATTATCTTTCTATTTTATTCGGCTCAAGACCTTCACTTGAAAATTAAGGAGTACTGTTCCAAGAAGACAAAAAATAGTGAAGTTTTGGAAGAAGCCACATGAGTTTTCCCTGCTCTATTATCTAGTTGCGTCCTTGGCAGAGTAAGTGAACTACTCTTATTAGTACTTCTCAGCAGTCGTTTTTAGTAGCATCCACATTGATGCCATTTATAAATGCTAATAGTTATTCATTTATCATCTTGCCTGTAGATTATTTTTAGAATTGGCAATGTTCAAAGCATATAATTTCTTTAAAGAGCTATCACCAGAAGAAGAACGTAGGTGGTGCAAATGAATAAACTTAGAGCATAGACATTGTACAATTTAACTTGTTTGTTTTGTTATTTACTGATGGCCTTCTTGTGTGTATAGTGCAATTGCTCTTTAGCGTTGGTTTTCTGTCATACCTAATGTATTGTTTTTCTGTTTGCTGCATTGAAATACATTGCTGTTCAAAGAACAATATCAATTATACATGGTGGCCGTAAATTATAAACCGAGGTTCTGTTTTCATGAAGCTAGACAGAAGGGGGGGAGAGAGAGAGAGAGAGCAAGAAAACATATGAATAGCTATGGAATTGCACCTAGATCCACATTGGCCACAGACTTGAGTCAGAAAAAGTCAGGGTGTAGAAGGAGGGGCTGATGGACCAGGTGATAGATGGGGATATTGAAAAGACCAGACAGTATGAAGCAAAAAGGGTAAAAATGTAGCAACATGTGTGCAAATAAATACCCAGTACAGTTATTAATAAACTCAGAGAAAAAATACTTGAAATCTCTGTATGCCCTATGAATTAGAAACTTTTTAGTCATGATACAAAAAAAAAAAAATGTTAAACAATGTGTTGGCCCACTCATGGGGAACACAAAAACACTGCAACATAGATGTGATGTAATACCTTTTAATGGACCAACAGAAGTTTTTGCAATTACTTGAGCTGTTGAGCTGGCATTAGCCTAAACTCCGGATGAAGGACTCATGCTAGCTTGAAACTGAGTAATTGCAAAACCTATGCTGGTTCTTTTTAGTTACTCTGTCTTTTGGGGGTAGGATAGAAATAGAATTGTTGTTAATTTTGAATAACTCTGGGAAGTAAGAGAATAGGATGTCCTTCTGTATCATTGTTGCAGTATTCTAAACAGAAGGGATCTTTCGCCGAGGGCAGCCTGACGTTTGGCCAGTATACCAAAGCACAATGATCTTGCATGTACTGTATGTCATACCTATGCTCCCCACACATAACACAGGGTATAAAAGGGGTGTATGGACGCAGCTACCCAGAACTTCTTTGCCACCAGTTCGAATGCTGCAGGCTCTTAGGTATTCAGGTTTTTTCATATCTTGATGACCTGTTGCTTCAGACTCCTTCTCCCAGTTGTCTTTGTTACAGGATCTGGAGTTCACCATCTCTCTCCTTCAAAATCTGGGGTTCATTATTAACCTCCAATCCAAAAGTCAGTCCTAACTCCCTCTCATGATCATGTGTATCTTGGATGCAGGATTCATACAGTGCCAATATTGGCCTCACTTCTAGCTCCAAATGTTTTGTCATTGACCGCCTTCTTTCAGTCTCTTCTTCCTCTGACTGCCATGCCAGCCAGGGAGTTTCTTCTGGCCCTGGGATTCATGGCCTCCTCTTTTCCAGTGCTCCCTCTTGCCAGACTGCCTATGTGGACGTTTCAGTGGTACCTCAGGTCAGTCTGGCCGCAGCATTGTCATGCTTTGGATTTCAGTGTAGCTCTCCCCTGTGTAAAGAAGGAATTTGAGTGGTTGCTTCAACAGTTTACTGTCAACCCAGGCCTGCCCTTTCAGCCTCCAGTCCCTTCTCAAGAACTGCTTACCAATGCCTAAGACATAGGGTGGGGGACTTCTCTTGGTCACCTGAAAGTTTAGGGTTTCTGACCCCTCATCAGAAGTGAGATCATATCAACATCAAAGAGATGAGAACTCTGATTCTGGTCATTCAAGTTTTTTCCCCCATGTTCTGTTCAGGCCTGTTGGAAGTGTACACAGACACCACTATAGTGATGTGGTATGCAAACAAGCAGGGAGGTACAAAATCTTACCTCCACTACAGAATGGCTCTTCAGGCTTGGAGGTGGTCCTGTTATCAATTAACTCTTTGGGCCGTATATATTCATGCAGAGCATAATTTAGTGGCAGACTCTCTGAGCAGGTCCAGAACACAGGCTAACAAATGGATGCCTCACAGGCACATATTTCTGGATCTTTTTGCCTCCCCTCTGAACAGGCAACTTCCTCTCTTCTTTTCCAGAGTGCCATATCATCTGGCATAGAAGATGAACACCCTTTCTTTTCCTTGGAAGGAGATGTTTCTTCATGCTTTCTGACCTCTTCCTCTGCTTCCAAGAGTCCTGCTGAAGATTCAGCTGAACTCCTCAGAAATCTTGCTAGTGACTCCCTTTTGGCCAAGACAGCACTGGTTCCCCATCTTAAGGCATCTGGCCAGGGGCAATCACCACAAGTTACTTCACCGGTTGGACAGCCACACACAGGATAAGTGGTCTCACTTGTCCACTTTTCAACTGACAATGTGGGTAATAAGATTTTTATCCCTTTCAGGCACCTCTTTTCTGAAGATGTGCTCAGGGTTTTACAGGAGACAAGGAAACCCTCAATCAGAAAATCTTGATTTCCAAATGGAAAAGATTTTCTGCCTGGTGCCATGGTTGTAGCCATGACCCTTTTTCAGTGGGAGTGCTTCTGGTCTGCTCTTATTTGTGTGAGTTGCTCCAATCTAGCCTGTGTTTCTATGAAGGCCCATTTGTCAGCCATTTCTGCTTACCTGCCCTTTAATCTTACTTTGGCTTCTTGTTTTGAGGTCAAACAATTTCTTAAAGGCATTCTCCATATTAGGCCTCCAAGGAACACTATTCTTCATCCTTGTGACCTTAATTTTGTTTTGGAAAAATTGACTCAGGCTCCTTTTGAGCCTGTAGATTCTGCTTTTTTGCAACATTGTACCCAGAAGACTTTTTTTTTTTTTGCCGGCTCTTACTATTTTTTGGAGGGTTTCTGAGCTTCAGGCCCTTATGGCCGTTCCTTCTTTTTTTTTTTTTTTTTTTCATAGGGACATGGTGTCTCTTCATACTAATCCTTCTTTTATGCTCAAGGTAGTAAATGAGTTGTCCTTGAATGAGTTTGAACACATCCCTTCCTTTCTCCTTTCTCCTCAGCCTTGCCCCTGAGAGGGTCCTGCATACTTTGGATTGGCACAGACAGCTCAGGTAGTGTTTGGATAAAACTAAGGTCATTCATAAGGCTGATCAGCTTTTTGTTTCCTTTCATTCCAAGACATTGGGTTTGGCTGTTTCTAAGCAAACCATCTTCTCTTGGATATCTAAGACCATTTCCTTTTGTTATACTTTTCATAGCAAATCTCTCTGTCTAGTTCTGTTAGAGCTCATTCCACTAGGGCTGTTTTCTCTTCTGGTGCTGCCTTCAAGAGTTTGGACACCAATTCCGTCTCTGAAGCTGCTACTTGGTCTCCAGTGCATACCTTTACTTAAGCATTTTAAGTTGGATATGGTTTCTAGGGCCAGAGCAGGTTTTGCTTATTGTTTTATAAGGGTTTGTTGAGGGCTGTTCTCAGCCTTCCATCTCCCATTTTGTTTCTTGAGCTCTTTTACTCTCCCTTCTGTTTAAAATACTACAACAGTGATATAGAAGGACATAACAGAGTTGTGCAAAATCTTACCATAACAGTAAAGGATGTTCTCTCCACTGCTGCAGTATTCACAAACTTCCTCTAACCTCATCTTGTTAATTCTGTTTTTTTTTTTTGTTTTAGATTCCCTTCTAGCTGAGAGTTCCCCTTTTCCTTAATTTTCTCCTTCTGCATGTGCATGGGCTCCTTTGTTGTATGAAGACTGTTCTCTTCTGGGGCAATTCAGTTCTGGGTAGTTGCATCCGCACATCCCATACGTTATATGCTGGGAGCATAGGTCTTGTGTGCAGTGCATACAAGATAATTTAGGCTTTGGTATACTTTGCTGAACTTTGGGCTGCCCTGGGCAGGAGATCTATTCTGTTTAGAATACTGCAACAGTAAAGAGATGGACAATCTGCTGTTATGATAAACTTTTACACAACTGTAATTTTTCTATTTAAAATAGATAAGCTGTTATATCGGACACAAAGGTTAAGTGAGAGGACATGTAGCACCCAGTGTTCCACATGCAGTAAATATTTTTTGTAATTCTTCTCTGCATTTTAGTTAAAATGCATAAATATTATAGACTCTGCCTTTGTTGTAAACAAACCAGTTCCTGTATTGTTTTTATCTTAAAGAGCAGCCATTATACAGAAACTGTCCCTACAACACAGTTGGTACTAAATATTTAACCAGCTTACAGGATCCATTAAAACAGTGTTCCCGAATTGGGAGACATGTTCATGCTGTTTTCCTACCAACTTAAGTATCAATCCAGCCCAGCTTTGGTGTCAGAGTAACAAATAATGCTGAAGAGAACAGCTTCCAGACCTGGTACTTGTAGGGTGCAGATACTAGTAGGCATGCATTCTCAGAATTTCTATTGCTTGCCAGCCATGATCATATGATATGAAGCGCTCAAGTGTATGATATAATACAAATGGCAGTTAGCATGAGGGTAAATCCTATAAGCTGATGACCATTGTTATGTAGTTCTTGGTAGCAATGCCTCATACTCTACTAGCAGAACAATGTGATTCTGAGCATGCTATTTAATCAGAAAGTGATCCTTGACACTTTATACAAAAAGGTATGTGTGTCCTTATCTGGTTAACAAAAGCAATACAATAAGATAATATACTAACTTGTTTTTGGAAAGCCATCCTTTAACATTATCCTTAAAATATCATTTAAATCAGTCTTTAATTTTTTCAGTATATGACCTGTTTAGTTAGATGGTTGTGTATGAGGAAGTATGTTCTAATTATTCCACAAAATGAACACATTATAGCTGAGCAAGGAGTCCGAGGAGTACATAGAAAAAGAGTACTTACAGTTGTGATAGATGTAGGTTTTGTAGTTATATGGCTAATAATAATAATATATTTACACATCCCTCTACCGGTAGGGTATATACGTTTGACTTATTTGCTAATTATGCTTCTTCCAACCTAGTATATCTAGCATATTGTGTTAGTTACCCCAAATTTTATGGGCCCTTGGAGAAAGAGTGAGAGAACATATTTACAAAATCAGCAAAAAGATACCTCTATAGCCACAGGCAAGCATGCATTGCAGGCAAGGTCAGCACATCATTTAGATTTTTAGTGTTGGGCTTGGTATCTAGTGACACCAGGAATAGTGACATCAAGAATATAACTGAAGCCGTTGAACGGAGGTGGATCATTAATTTGCAGGCTGATAGAAGCTATGGGCTAAATGGGCTAAATGATGCTGTCTCCTTAAAACATTTCTTTAGGGCTGAAGATTAGGCTGATCACACTAAGGTTTTAGTATCTTTTTCAATTTTAAACACGTCATTTTAGTTTATGCATGAACAGTTATACTGGGTATGTTTTATGTTATTCTGATGCTTAATTATTTTATTGTGCTACACATTACAAGTGTTTTAATATATGATGCTTTGTTACTTATAACATAGCTGCAAATGTGATCATTTGTTTGTTTGACATAGCTTTGGACCGTGAGTTAACTCAATACATTCTTTCTTGCGGCAGGGAAGTTTTTGATTTTGATGTTTATACTTATCATGAATGTTGTTATGATTGACCACACTCGTGTTGGTCGATGCAGAGGTTTTAAGTTTACATCATGTGATCATTGTTGGCAGCACCGTAGAATGGGTGTACCCACGTCACCTTTTTAATCAGCAGTGCAAGATGTCTGCCTGCTTTCTATTTAAGCATACACTTTAATTGCTTATCTAAGAATATGATAATATACATAATTTTCTATGGTTTTAATGATTCTTAGAACAAAGTTTAATTGGATCTACTGTGATCACTACACACTGTGGGGGTTATGCGATCAACGTTTTGATGATCAGATGATCTTTACATGGAGAAATAATGCATCCTGTTGTGTATCATAGGTTTGGTTAGGTTGGAAATATTTGAATAGTATGTCATAGCATTTATCCAATAATCAGACACTGCAGTAGTTTTTTTGAGTTTGGATCCTTGCAGAACACTTCACGATTATTTTAAAAGTCA